>NC_048447.1:2331368-2385702 GCF_004353265.1 Vitis riparia
ACTTTCTTTTGGATTTTTTTTTAAGAGTTTTGAGGAATTTGATAGCTTTGTCACCGCACATGGCGCAACCCTTAAATTATTGAATTGTTTTCTTCACTTTTTTTACTTAGTCAAATTGATGTTACGTTCCATCTCTGGCAATTGTTACTTAAATTCCACAAGTACTGATTGTCTTCCACACAAATTCTATCCTCTTAAAAATTTTCACAACCCTTTGTGTCCATTTCATAGTTTATACAATTCCACACATTATTGGTAGTCTTCTTTCTCCTTCATCAATACAGTACTGGATAGCCCTGTAGAATTTAAAGTCATAATGACTATTTTTAAACACTACTATATTAGAAAATATTTTAAAAAATAACATATTATTTTCAACATCATACATTATTATATATATATAAAAGATAACTTAAATATCTATATTATTACTTATTTTATAATTTTAAAATTTTCTTAATGTTTTTTAGCTTTTATTTTTATTTCAAGGTTTTGATTCCATATTTCAATAGAATTAGCATCAAATCCTTGGACTAACTTGTTCAGCCCTTTTACTATTTTCTTCATCCTATTAATTCTCTTTTACAATTTTCATTCAAGATCTACTTTTTATACATCGAAATTACTCCGTCCATTTCATACGTGAATAATTTGTAGTAAATTAATAATCACTTTCTTTTGGAATTCTTTTCTTGACATTTGTGGAGTTGGCTAGTTTTGTCATTGCACATGGCGCGACCCTTAAATTATTGTATTGTTATTTTCACTTTTTTAACTTAGTCAAATTGATGTTAGGTTCCATCTTTGGCGATTGTTACCCAAATTCCACTCGTACGGATTTTATTCCACACAAATTGTATCCTCTTAAAAATTTCCACAACCCTTTGTGTCCATTTTATAGTTTATACAATTCCACACATTATTGGTAGTCTTCTTTCTCCGTCATCAATATAGTACCAGATAGTCCTGGAGAATTTAGAGTCACAATGAATATTTTTAAACACTACTATATTAGAAAATATTTGTGCGAATAACATTTTATTTTCAACATCATACATTATATATATGTTATTTTCTTAAAAGATAACTTAAATATTTATATTATTACTTTTTTCCACTCTACCACTCTACCCACACTCCGGCGGCCACATGCCCCCCTCTCACTTTTTTCCCTTCTTTTTTTTCTTCTTTTCCTACCCTTATTTTTTCCAATCTTTTTCCCTCCATTTTTTCCCCTTCTCTTCCTCCACCACAACTCTACTTCCAGATGCCACCATTCCAATCCACACCCATGACTTCATTTCCTTCTCCCCTCCTATCCCGTTTTCGTTCTCTCATTCTTTTTTTTTTTTTCAATTTATTTATGACTTCATTTCCTTCTCTCCTCCTCTCCCATTTTCTTTCTCTCATTTTCCTTTTTTTTTTTTTTCAATTTTTTCATTTATTTTATTATTATTATTATTATTATTATTTTATTGTTGTTATTGTTGTTGTTGTTATTCTTATTATTACCTCTTATTGGAAAACTATTTCTTTTGAAATATTTTTTTTTTAGTTCAATAAATCATTTTGCATAATTATCTCATAATTTATTTTGTACATTCTTGTAATTAGATTTTATTATTATTGTTGTTATTGTTGTTGTTGTTGTTGTTGTTGTTGTTGTTGTTGCTATTCTTATTATTACCCCTCATTGGAAAACTATTTCTTTTGAAATATCTTTTTTATTTAGTTCAATAAATCATTTTGCATAATTCTCTCATAATTTATTTTGTACATTCTTGTAATTAGATTTTATGGTCATTTTGTGTATATTGATTTACTCCTTAATCTTGGTATCCATGATTAATTAATTAATTGTCACAATTACCTTAATTTGTTTAGTAGAGACCGTACGTATATGGGCTAAGAAGGGTGCTACGACTCACTACCGTACATTCCCAATAGGTAACTTGACCCTCGAATTCAAACTTGGTTTTTCATCGACTGCTTTTCCTTCAGGAGTCACACTTAATGTTTTTATTTCTTATTTTATTTTTCCCTTTAAAAATAAAACTAAAATAAGTGGCGACTTCATGTCTTTTTCTAAAAATCAATTTTTCACAAATAAATAAAAAACGAGTATCGTTGTTGAGTAGCGATGCATGTGAAAAATGCAATTTCATAATGACATTAATATTTATTGTCTAATTACTATTATTATATTCTTTTATAGCTAATAATACAATTTTTTTTCTTTAATAATAAATTTATATTTATATATAGTTATAATATATAAGTTCTATTCAAATTATTCTGTCATTTATTTATATAATATTTGTATTCAATGAAAAATCAAAAGATACGTAAATATAAATTTATTATAGATGCATGAATATAAATTTATTATAAAAATAAGTGAATATGAATTTATTTATTATCAATTCATCCCATTAAATTATATTATGTTTCTCCCTTTATTGGTTACTTTTATTTAAATACAACATTTCGAAATCATTTTTTAAAATAATTTATACATTGAAATCCATATTTTTAAAAATTTTAAATATTGATTTTTTTGTTATAGTCTAGATGTTTAATTAGTAGTGAAATTTTAATAATTTATACATTGAAATCCATATTTTGAAAAAAAATGATTTTTTTATAGTCTATGTGGGGGGTTTCATTCCACGTGTCCTCCCCCAAATAAAAAACCCTTGGTTCGTCCAAGGGAAGCAAATGATCCGTCTGAGATCAATCCGTTTGAACCAAAACAAACTCTGTCTAGCGCAAGAGGAAAGAGATTTCCTTTTTTCTGGGTACTAGACGGAATAGACAGACCAATCCAGTTGAGATTTCCAAATGGATTAACCAACATAGCCAGAGATTCCAGGCATTAAATAGATGGATAACCACACCAAGTGCTTGAGCAACGACTTAGACGACACTTACATCTAAAAGTCAATGTCTACTAATTGCTACGCGCAATCAGCAACATTGACAAACGTAAATGCATAGTCAACTACATAGTCCGAGACTCTTGCTCGACAGCCAGCAAATGACACCGGTCTACATATTTTGTTTGGTATGATTGCCCAATCCACGCAGAGATGATGACGTTGACTCTCTTGCTAAGGCTTGATTTCTACCCTGATGGTAATCATCATCACAAAAAGGCATGAATGCACCATCAGTGTTATGGTAATGGTGTCATCCACTCTATAAAAACCCCTCGAGAAGCATGAAAGAGGTATGCATGTATAGAGCCATTCAAAATAATTAGACCCATCCTTATTATTTTCTGACTTAAGCTTCGGAGGGGCGTGTCCAGACCACCCGTTTAGACATCCTTTTGTGCAGGAAAGAAGCTCATCTGACTCCAGAGAAGCTAGACAGACTCATATCTGGTTGGCACTACATCAACATTGGTGTCGTCTGTGGGTTAACACCCTCCAAAAGTCAATCGTCAGCTATGAGTGACGAAGATTATTCGTATGGCGTGAAAGAATGGAGAGACGTCAACGAGAAAATGATCGGCAGATGCAGACTCTACTCCGCCAAATGAAACGAATTAAAGAGGAGAATCAGGAGTTGCGGGCTCAAATGTAGGCGACAAGCCCCTCTCAAAGTCAGCACACTTAGAGCTGACACACAACCTCGAGGCGAACTGTTGAGGCATCTTACCTCGAGGGCACGGAGTTCTTTTCTTGCAGTTATTCAAGATAGTCTAGGGAGGAATTTTCGTCGGATCGCCAAATGCAGCTGGATGAAGAAACCAGCTCTACCCAGGTATCTAGGAAAATAAAGCGCGACAAAAGGTCGCATTTATTAGATGTAATGTGAGCCCGATTGAGACTTCAAGCGCCAAGCATGGAAGGACAATCACGCATGTCAAAGACTCTAAGGGTCCCTAGCTATGACACCTAGTTTAGAACGACCCTCTCAGCTACCAAAACAGTAGGCTGAGGTACCGTCAACGTGGGCTCCATCCGATTCTATCAGTCGATGATTGAATGACATGCTCTCTACGTACTATCGACCCCCATATAATCAACTATAAGCCGCCCAAGGGATTCGTGGTGCCGAAATTCACGATGTACGAAGAAACAAGTGACTTGTTTGATCATATTATGAACTTCAAGTAGCTCATAACCTTTGACATAGGGAATCATGTACTGATGTGCAAGGTCTTTCTGCCTAGCCTACACATCTCAACTCTTTCATGGTTCCACCGTCTCCCGTCGTATTCTATGAACACATTTCGGGATATCTCGAAATCTTTTATGGGCCACTACCTATGTTCTGCTCGCCAAAAGCAAAACATAAGCACACTGTAGAACATCAAGCTGCAGGAGAACGAGTCACTGAGAGACTTCATGAAGCGGTTTAATCAAGCAATACTCTAAATAGAATCCTACATTATGGATGCCATCCTACATATCTTCAAGCGAAGTATCAACCTGGGCATGCCTTTCTTTGAGTCTCTCACAAAAAAGTCACCTATAATGATGGACAACCTGTTCAAACGAGCAGACAAATATTCTATGCTTGAAGACGACATCTAAGCAACGTCTCAATAGGTCTTGGTCACTAATCATTCGACCAAGAATAATGAGGCTAGAAGTTTTAAGCCTTTGAACCAATCGAGGCAAGCTAGCAAGAAGCGGGATAGCCAACAACAACAAGTGAGACTCACCCCCCTTAGTATCTCTTACGAAAGACTCATTTCGATTATTTGCGATCTGTCAGACTTCATATGGCCGGAACCCATTAAGTTAGATCCAGCTAGGCGAGATCAGAACAGAAGGTGCTCCTATCATAAGAATCACAGCCATACCACCGAGCAATGCAAGAGTCTCCATTACTTGGTGGAAAAACTAATCAAGGTCAGGCACCTAAAATAGTATGTCCGCACAACTAGCAGGAAAAGAGAGATGGTGCAAGAGGCAATCATCCAAACCCCTACATCTTCGACAGCTCCCAGAGCTATCATCAATTACATACATGGAGGCCCCGTAAATGATAAACACAGTTCTAAGCGGCAAATGCAAAGATTGCTTCGCACGACCTCTGTAAGAGAGCAGGTTAATTATGTTCAGCGCAGCTTTTCGAAAGGGAGTGTGCGCCCCATAGATGACACAGTTACCTTCTCTCCGGTAGATGCTAACCAAGTGTTACAATAGCATGAAAATGCCTTACTCCTAACACTAGGGATATATGGATTTGATGTGAAAAGGATTCTAGTTTACCCAGGTAGCTCAGTGGACCTCTTACAAATGTCAATCTACAAGCAGATGTGCTACTCACCATCCACTCTAGAGAACCTAGGGTGTTTGCTACCTGGTTTTAACGAAGCTACAACGACTTCATTAAGTGACGTTATGCTACCCATCCAAACTGGGCAAGTTATCCTGAATGTGTGGTTCTCAATGGTTGACGACTTGTCCCTACACAATGTCATCATGGGGCGTGCGTGGCTTTACATAATGAAAGTCATTCCTTCTACGTACCATCAGATGGTGAGCTACCTCACAGAAGAGGGACAATTCGATCTACTTGGTAGCCAGTTAGCCACGTGCTAATGCTATCAGGTGACACTAGGGTCTGGACATCTAGCAGGTGAAGAAATGCACCCGGAATCATCAAATGCAAGGGGGCAATAGCAATCACTGAGCCCAGCAGAGAAATATTCCATATGTAGTTGATCCACTTCAACCATTGTGTCTCTCACACGACATAGATCAAATCACCTATACCAATTCCCTACTTACACAAGAAGAATTGGAACTACTAGAGAGCATGCTTAAGCGTAACAAGGACATTTTCGCCTGGACTCACTCGAACATGTTGGGGATTCATCCGTCTGTGGCCTCTCACAAACTTAACATCTCACCCACCTTGTGGCCTGTCCAGTAAAAGGTCTAGTGTTTCCATTCGGACAGGCAAAAAATCATCCAAGCATAAATTGACAAATTATTGGTAGTTGGATTTATCAGAGAAGTCAAATATCAAGATTGGTTGGCGAATGTGGTAGTAGTTCCAAAGAAGGATGGAAAGTGGGGAGTCTGTGTTGATTACACCAACCTAAATGACGTATGTCTAAAGGATAGCTTCCCTTTACCCTGGATAGACCAAATAGTCAATGCCACTGTCAGGCATGGGATGCTTTCCTTTCTAGACGTCTTCTCCGGATACCACCAAATCCCCATGTTCCAACCAGATGAGGAGAAGACAATCTTTGTTACACTATAAGGGTTGTACTATTACAAAGTCATGTCGTTCAGGCTCAAGAACGCTAGTGCTACCTACCAGAGGCTAATGACGAAAATTTTCAAGCCCTTGATTAGTCAAACTATGGAAGTCTACATTGACGACATTGTTGTAAAGAGTGACACTTGAGCTAAGCATGCCCAACACCTGGAAGAAGCATTCCATTTGATGAGATCATACAACATTAAGCTCAATCTAGCTAAGTGTGCCTTTGGCATCAGCACGAGGAAGTTTCTAGGATTTATGGCAACCCAAAGAGGAATTGAAGTTAGCCCGGATCAAGTGAAAGTCATCCTCGAAACATCCGTTCCAAACAACAAGAAAGAGTTACAATGCATTACGGGGCATCTCACAGCTTTAAGACGTTTCATAGCCCGTTTCACAGACAAGCTAAGGTTTTTCTTCCTCACACTCAATGGGGCAAGCACATTCGACTGGACAAATGAATGTGAGCAGGCATTTGGAGCAGTCAAACACTACCTTATTAAACCTTCCATCCTAAGTAATCCTAAGTCCGAAAAAGAACTATATATGTATTTATCTATATCTAACTATGCTGTCAGTGTCGTCCTATTTCATCAGATATGAGACAAAGAGTAAAGGCTCGTCTACTACGTGAGCAAGGCAATGGTAGGCACTAAGACTCGATATTCCCAAGTAGAACATACCGCCCTAGCACTAAAGGATGCCACTCGAAAGCTCCGCCCATATTTCCATGCTCACCAAGTGATCGTACTCACAAACCAACTATTCCGAGTTACCCTGCACAAATTGGACCTATCTAGACGAATGTTGAAATGGGCCATCGAGTTGAGTGAGTACGAAATCAAGTATTAGCCAAGGTTATCATTGAAAGGACAAGTTATAGCCGACTTTATAGCTGAACTCCTTAAAAAACAAGCACATCAGACCGATCGCCTTAGAGAGCAATGGTGGGCACTCCATGTAGACATAGCGTCCAAAGTGTCCGGATCTGGAGTAGGTCTGATCCTACAATTACCAACTAGGGAATTGATTGAGCAAGCTATCCATCTCAGCTTTTTTGCACCAAACAACAAAGCAAAATATGAAGCTTGTCCTAGCCAGACTAGATCTTAGCCTAATGTTGGCTGCAACCAAGTTGGAAATCAAGAGCGATTCTCAGCTAATTATTGGACAGATTCCACGAGAGTGTAAAGCAAAGGATGAACGCATGGCTCGCTACCTCGCCATAGTGGAAGATCACTTGAAAAAGTTGGACAAATAGGTCATTAAATGGGTACCACGAAAGGAGAATGTGAAGGCAAACGCACTAGTCGGAATAGCTGCCACTCTCCCCATAAAAAAGGTAGTGATGCTACCCGTCTACCTCAAAGCCACGCCCTCAACCACACCCGAACCAGTGTGCAGAACCAGTGAAGCGAACTTGGGCTAGATGCATGACATCGTGAAATACCTCAAGATTGGGAAATTCCCAGAAGATGAGAAACAAGCACATAGACTTCACATACAAGTAGCACGCTTCATGTTGATTAATCACCAACTTTATAGACGATCATTTGGAGGTCCATACCTAAAGTGTTTGAGTGAGCTAGAAGCCAAATATGTCATGGTTGAACTCCATGAAGATGTATGCGACAATCATCCAAGTGGACGAACTTTGGCACACCACACCTACACGCAAGGATACTATTGGCCTACTATGAAATGGGATGCTGAAACCTATGTTAAGAGTAGCGACTAGTGGCAAACGTAGCGATGGTGGAGGTGTAGTGCGGGCAAGGAAACTCCAAAATGGGAAAATGCCAAAAGGTGACCCAAAAAGTATAGAGCCCCTTTATTTATAGGGATAAAAAACCCAAGTATTCAAAGGGACAAACAACCTAGAAACGTTTCCTAAAGCCAACTGAAGAGGTGTACCGCCTGATAGCCAACCTTGATTGATGTGACTCATCATTGCGGTCCCAAATGACACATGTTCCTAAGCACCTAAATAACCTGAGGAGACAGATAATATGTCCTACCTTAACCAGCCGGCTACCCGACCAGATAGAAGCAGACGAATTAAGGGGGCATTATGGGGAGTTTCCCTCCACGTGTCCTCCCCCAAATAAAAAACCCTTGGTCCGTCCAAGGGAAGCAGATGATCCGTCTGAACCAATACAAACTCCGTCTGACGTAAGAGAAAAGAGATTTCCTTTCTTTTTGGGTGCCAAACGAAATGGACAAACCAAGCCAACTAAGATTTCCAAATGGATTAACCAACACAGCTGTAGATTCTAGACATTGAATAGATGGATAACCAAACCCAGTGTCTGAGCAACGACCTAGACGACACTTATGTCTAAAAGTCAATGTCTACTAATTGCTACGTGCAATCAACAACATTGATAAACGTAAATGCATAGTCAACTACATGGTCCAAGACTCTTGCTCGACAGCCAACAAATGACACTAGTCAGCGGATTTTGTTTGGTATGATTGCCCAATCCATGTAGAGATGGTGACATTGACTCTCTTGCTAAGGCTTGATTTTTGCCCTGATGACAATCATCATCACAAAAAAGGCATGAATGCACCATGAACGTTATGGTGATGGTGTCATCTGCTCTGTAAAAACCCCTCGAGAAGCATGAGAAATGTACGGGCGTATAGAGCCATTCAAAATAATGAGACCCATTCTTATTATTTTCTTACTTAAGCTTCGGAGGAGCGTGTTCGGACCACCTGTCAGGACATCCTTTTGTGTAGGGAAGAAGCCCGTCTGACTCCAGAGAAGCTAGATGGACTCATATCTGGTTGGCATTGCATCAACAGTCTAGATGTTTAATTAATAGTAAAATATATATAAAAAAATTAAGTAAATAAGTTATCAAAAACTACTCTTAAAAATACAAGAATTAATTTAAATTATGTTATCTAATAAGGATTAAAATATAATTAATTTATATATTTAAAATAATAAATTCAACTATTCATGTGCCTTTTAACAAATAATGACATTGACCTATAAAATGAATCAAGATTGAGTAATGACCTACTTTTCCACATTTATAACATGTGGGTGTTTTCTTTTTTAAAATTGATTTACTTGAAGATTTTGATTTATTAGGATTAAATTTTACAAACTTCTTTGGAAATTTTGACTATGTTGAGGGTTTTTTACCTTTTATATTACTTTATTTATTTTTTCTTTTTGAAGAGGCTATTATTGTATCATAACCATAATATGAACAAAATTTTCCTAATTCCTTTTTACTATCTTGTTTTTCTTTTTTCATTTGACTCTTTAATTTGAGATCTGTACAAACGACTAAACCTTCATTATTGATGAATGTAATTAATTCTCCATATGTTAATGACTCATAGGAATTCATCCATTATGAATATTTCTTATTCTTTGTCTAACCTTTTCTACAAATAAAGTGGGTAAACCAGATATAAATATTTCTTTCCAATAATGACTTCCACAATCATGTCTTGACATAACTTTGACTAAAAACATATCGTTATACCACTTGAAATCTTGAAGTTTTGGACAACTAAGATTATTAAGGATTTTAGAAGTTCTTTCTTGAAAATAGACTGGATCTCCTATGAAATGTTTTGTTATTGCAAATATTAATGTATTGACAAAATTTCTTCATAAGATTGGACTGATGTTCTTTTTTCTTTGATTATTGTCTTTTTTGCATTTAATATATATTCTCTATCATTTTGACTCAAATAATGATCCCACCAACCTTTAAGTAAACCAGTGAATCCTATAACTAAGGCACCGACAGCATGAAAATCGGAATTACTAGTCTTGATTCTATAAGCATTAGCAGCCATCATCATTTCATGAAGTAAATTAATTTATTTATGAGTATTGTTTTTATCAGTGTTATGGGTAATTTCAACTAAATTGGTGTCCATCAGGATGAACTCATAAAATTGACAAGTTTTCAAAGGATCATTGGAATTGAAGGTGACTCCTTGAGGAAAGAAGTAAGAAAGAATTTTAGAAATTTCATCATAATTGTACTCTGGCTCAATGAAAGAAATTTCTAGGGTTTTGGGTTTTTTGACATATTGACTAATTGAAAAAAAGAAGGAGAATGTAGTGTTGAAATAGTGCTAGGACTAGATTGACTCTAAATAAGAATATTTTTAGAGTTTGATTTAGAAGCTTGAATAAAACTTTTTGAAGGTTTAAGAAAAGGAAAATCTGGACTCAGAACTTGAAAGGAATTTGATGTTTGTAATGGAAAAGTAGGACTAATGTTTTGAAAATTTGAAATCATTGCATATGAAGCTTTTGTTTTCTTGGATGATGAAGGAAGCTGGGGCCTAATGGGAGTACCCATTAGGATGGAAGAGGATCCTTACCCTGCAAAAACTCTCAAGTAAGGAAGTCAGGTAGGGAATTCAACTCTCCTTTGATAAATTCAATTTCGAAATCAAAATTTAAAAGTAAAGCCTGCCATC
Organism: Vitis riparia; assembly: GCF_004353265.1. Lineage (NCBI taxonomy): Eukaryota > Viridiplantae > Streptophyta > Magnoliopsida > Vitales > Vitaceae > Vitis > Vitis riparia. The sequence continues at coordinate 2,342,067 of NC_048447.1, forward strand.
TTGCAAAAATTTGTTTTGAAACTAATTTTTTAACATCCTTTTGTAAAATATCTTTTGCAACTTTGCAATCAATTTTTAAAAGAAATTTTTTATTTATCAAATCACTTTGAAACTTTGAAATACATAAAACTATGGATAAAACTTCTTTTTTGATAGTTGAATAATTTATTTGAGTGCCTAACTAGATCCCTGAATGATATCTAACTATATGCACTTGATTGTTATATTCTTGCTTTAATATGCCTCCATATCCTAATTTTGATGCATCTGATTCTACAATGAGCAATGCATTTGGATGAGGGATGTTAATGCATGGTAAATGTTTGACTCTTTGTTTAATTTCTTTGACCAAATTGGTATGATGCTCAGTACATGCAGATGCATTTTTCCTAAGTCTTTTATATAAAGGTTCACAAATGATTCTCAAATCTTTGAAGTAATCAGAAACATAATTTAAACAGCCTAGAAATCTTTGCAATTTTTTTTTTATGTTTTATTTCATTAGAAAATTTGTCAGCAAATTCTATTGACCTTTGAATCAGTTTTGTTTTTCCTTGAAAAATTTCATGTCCTAAAAATCTAATCTTTGTTTGAAATAATTTCATTTTTGGAACATAACAAGCCATTCCATTTGCTTTAATGACATTAAAAAACTTTTTTAAATGAATAAAATGTTTTTCTAATGAATCAGAAAATATTAAAACATCATCAATGTATACAATTATGAACTGCAAATAAGGGTTAAAAATATCATTTATAATATTTTGAAATTTAGAAAGGGCATTTTTGAGACCAAAATGCATGACATTCCATTCATAATGACCAAAAGGGACAGTAAAAACAATTTTGTATCTATCTTTTTCTTTGATTTGAACCTGCCAAAATCCAGATTTCATATCAAATTTTGAATAAATTAAAGAACTATGAAGTCTTTTGAGTAAATCTTGCTTATTAGGAATGAGGTATCTTATCCATTGTAATACTTTATTTAAAAGTTTATAATTAATGACAAATCTAAGTGCACCTCTTTCTATTTTAACAGCATTTTGAACATAAAAAACAGCACAACTCCAAGGAGATTTTGAGGGCCTGATTAATTTCTTATTTATTAATGTATCAATTTCTTGTTTACAATATTCTAAAAGTTTTTCATTCATTTGAATAGGTCTAGCCTTAGTGGGAGTTTTATACTCATCAAAATTTTGAATGTAGGGCAAACTTATCTCATGTTTCTTTCTGGACCAAAAAGCATTTGGAATATCAGAACAATTTTTTTTTTTTAAAAAAAAGATCTTGAATCTCTTTTGTTTTCTTTTGAACTTTATCTTCTAGAAGTTGTTCTTCTACCTTTTTATATTGAATTTCTTTTCATAGAAAATTTATATGAGCTTCTTTTCTTTGAATTAAAACTAAGTTAATTAGTTAATTATAAAAAATATAAATAATTTTAAAAAATAATATTATATTACAATATTTTATCTATTAATATAATATATTTAATTTATTTATTCATAAATATTATTTATTAATTAATATCATATTTTAAATTTATCATTTTATATCTTATTTTAATTATTTTTAAGTTATTTATAAATTATTAAGGCAAATAATTTATCATCAAACTATTATTTTTTAATAATAAAAATATATTGACAACTCCTAAATTTAATTTCAACAATTTCATTGGTAAAAAAATATTTTGTTCATTAATTACCTTTAGAAATGTTATCTCTTTGGATTTGAGCGGCTCCACCTAAACTACTTCTTAATTTAATGTTTAAATAATTATTAATGTAGTGTTGAAAGGAGTGTCGTGTTTCACGGATGCGGAGGCTCCTTCCATGAGGATGTTTGACTTCTTCCCGTTTACCAAGCGGGTCTTTGTGAACATGGGTGGTGACCCTCCTACCTTTGTCAAGGCCCGACTTCCTTTTGGCACCTCCCGAGTCTGCTGTATCTTGCATTCAGCATCTGTAGAAATGGACGATCCCCGAGACTGCAGAAGTGGTAATCCTTTCTTTGCTGCTTTCTCCTTCTTCCTTAGAAATTCTTATTCCGTTGCCTGGTATTATCTTTTGTTGTTGTTGTTTTGCCCAGGTTATGGCCGACATCCGCTATATGATGCATATGCGCGAACAGCTTTTCAAGCGGCTGGAAGTGGCAGAGGCTATGAGCGCCTTCATCTCCCACCATTTGGGCGACATTGAGGAGATGCGCTCGCAGTTAGAAAGTGTGGAAGCTAACTTGGCCATTGCTTAGAAGGCTGTAGCGGATGAGGCGGAGGAGCTGAATCTGGTTGAGGAGGAGAAGAGGGCTATTCGGGCTGAGACGGACCTGCTGAAGGGGGAAAAGGAAGCCCTGGAGGGTCAAGTCAAGGGGGTGGAGCAAGAGAATTCTCAGCTCAAAAAGGAGGTGGACGAACTCCGGGCTAGTCTTGAAGCTCAGAAGAAGGAAACGGAGGGCCTGCAAGCGGGCTTAGTTGCTCAAAGGAAGGAGATGAAGGCCGGATTTTCCGCTCAGAAGAAGGAGCTGGAGACGGAATATCAGAGGCAGGTAGACGAGATGTATTTCTTCGGCTATCGTTGTTGCATGAAGAAGAATGACATTATGCACGATATTTCTTCTTTCCCTTCTGAGGACGAGGATGTGATCCTCGGAGGCCCTCCCCGATGAGATTTCTTTGTGTGCAATCCTCCTTATATCTTTTCTCTTTGTTTTGTCGTATGTGGTGCGACCAATTTTGTAAAGACAATTTTTTCAGTCATTTATAAATACTTATACTTCCTCGCTTTCCTTCACCTTTTGTTTCTCTTTACTGGTAATACTGCTTAAGGTTAGATACATTCCATGGACGGAGTAACGGGGATCCATCTAACTTTTATAGGTGATAAGCCCCACTTTCACCTGCTTTAGTGATGATATAAAGGCCTTCCCAATTTGCTTGGAACTTCCCGACTCCTCTTTCGGCGGTGTTTTCAAAAACTTTCTTGAGGACAAGCGTTCCGATCTTGAAGACCCAGGGTCGTGCCTTGCTGTTGTAGTGAGCAACCGCTCTTTGTTAGTAGTCGGCCATCTGGATGGATGCATTTTCTCTTACTTCATTCGCCCAGTCTAGGTTTCTTCCTAGTTCCGTACTTTCATCACTCTGTCCTCACACGACAGTCCGAATTATGGGCAAGCCTATTTCCGTGGGGATGACTGCATCCATGCTGTATGCAAGGGTGAAGAGAGTGTTTCCCGTGGGTCGCCCAGGCATGGTCCGATAGGCCTATAAAACGCCGGGTAGTTCCTCTACCCACTTTCCTTTGGCTCGCTTCAGCCTCTTCTTTAAGGCAGTCAACAAGGTTTTGTTTGTCGCTTCTACCTGCCCATTACTCTGGGGGTAGCGTGGTGTGGAGTACAAATTTAGGATTTTGAGCTTCGAGCAGAAATTTCGAAAGGCAATACTGTCAAACTGTGGACCGTTGCTAGCTATGATTGCTTGAGGGATTCCAAACTGGCAAATGATGTTCTTCCAAACGAATTTGGTGACATATTTGTCCTTGATGTTAGCATATGCTTCTGTTTCTACCCATTTATTAAAGTAGTTCATGACAACGAGTAGGAATTTCTTTTGGGCAACTGCGATTGGTAAAGGTCCCACTATGTCCATCCCCCACTGCGCAAACAGCCAAGGGATGGAAATTGGCTTCAATGTTTCAGATGGCGCATGCAGTATGGGTGCATGCCTTTGGCATTTGTCACACTTCTTTACATAAGCCGCCGCGTCTCTCTTCATAGTGGGCCAATAGTACCCTTGTGAGTGCGCTAGATGCACCAAAGATCGTCCTCCGGAGTGACTGCTGGATACACCCTCGTGTAACTCAGTTAATACGTATTAGGCTTTTGAGCGGTCTAGGCACCTAAGGTAAGGGCCTGTGAAAGATCGCTTATAAAGGCGATCTCCGATCAAGACGAAACGGGCGACTTGTACCCGGATCTTATACGCCTGCTTAGGTTCATTAGGTAGAGAGCCTGTCCGGAGGTACTCTGTTATGACCTTCATCCACTTCTGGCCCTCTTCTTGGCTTTCTTCAATAGTATTGCAAGTGGATGCTTCTGTGATTGAGGGATTAGTCTACATGTATATGGACAATAGTATGGCCTCTTTGATGGGAAGTGAGGCACTATTCCTGCCAGGGCATCGGCACATACGTTGTCAGCCCATGGGATTTTTTCGATGGTCCACTCGCCCAACCGCTGTAGGGTGTCTCTCACTTTTGTTAGATATCGCGTCATGCGCTCGTCCTTGGCTCCGTATTCCTCCTGCATGTGTTTCACAACGAGTTGAGAATCGCTATAGATTCGAAGCTTGGAGACCGATAGTGCGAGGGTGAGGTCTAGTCCGAACAGGATGACTTCGTACTCTGCTTCATTGTTCGATGTGGGGAACCCCAGCCGGATGGCTTGTTCCAATTGTTCACCTGTTAGAGATTGTAGTAAAAGTCCTACTCCGGATCCCGATGATCGAGAGGCTCTGTCAACCCGTAAAGTCCACTATTCCTCCTTGTACGGTTCCTCGTCTCGAGTAGGTCGTTAGGGGGATTCTACCACAAAGTCAGCCATTACCTGCCCTTTCATGGACAATCTCGATTGGTATTTGATCTCATACTCACTTAATTCTATGGCCCATTGGAGCATTCTCCCGGACAGATCTGGCTTGTGTAGGATGTTGCGAAGGGGCTGGTTGGTAAGTATGACTACCTAGTAAGCTTGGAAGTAGGGGCGAAGTTTCTGGGCAGCACTTCGTAAGGCTAAGGCAGTTTGTTCTATCTTTGAATACCTTGTTTTTGCATCGGCCAGTGCTCTGCTGACATAATAAACAGGTCTCTGCTCCTTATGCGTTGGGCAACGAAACCAAACAGCGCTAACTATCCAATCTGACACAACCAAATACATGTACAACTTTTCTCCGGGTCAGGGGCTGCTCAGGATGGGTGGTTGTGTGAGGTAATGTTTAATTTTTTCGAAAGCGCTTTGACAATTATCCGTCCATCCAATCGTGCCAGCTTTCCGTAATACTAGGAAGAAAGGTCGCAATTTGTCAGTGAATCAGGCTATGAAGTGTCTCAGTGTGACGAGCTTGCCTGTGAGACGTTGCAACTCCTTTTTGTTCCTAGGGGGGCGCCTCCATGACTGCCTTAATTTGGTCAAGGCTGACTTCTATCCCTCTTTGGGTGACCATGAACCCCAAGAATTTCCCTGCACTTATGCCAAAGGCGCATTTGGATGGATTCAACTTCATGTCGTACCTCCTTAGTAGGTGGAAAACTTCTTGCAAATGGTGCGCATGATCTTCTCTGGTTTTACTTTTGACCACTATATCATCGATGTATACCTCCACTGTGCGGCCAACCAGGGGTCTAAAGATCTTTGTCATTAGTCTCTGATAGGTGGCACTGGCATTTTTGAGTCCGAATAGCATGAGTTTATAACAATAAAGCCCATGCGGCATTATAAAGGCTGTTTTTTCTTCGTCCGCAGGGGCCATGGGGATTTGGTGGTATCCGGAGAAGGCATCTAGGAAGGAGAACATTCCCTGCCCGACGGTAGAGTCCACGATTTGATCTATCCACGGTAGAGGGAAACTGTCTTTTGGGCATGCATTGTTGAGGTTGGTGTAATCGACGCACACTCGCCATTTCCCTTCCTTTTTGGGGACCACCACTACATTTGGCAGCCAATCCTGATAATCTACTTCTCTGATAAATCCGGCTTCCAACAATTTGTCAACCTCGTCCTGAATAATCTTTTGCCTATCCAGGTGGAATCACCTAACCTTCTGCAGAACAGGTCTTGATGAAAGCAAGATGTTAAGCCGATGGGAGGCAACTGAAGGATGGATTCCCGTCATGTCAGAATGCGCCCATGCAAAGACTTTGTGGTTCTGTCGGAAGGTACCCTGGATATCCCGAGCCTCTTCGAGTGTCAAGAGGGAGCTGATATGTGTGAGATGAGTGCTTTCCTCCGAGATTTGGATTGTCCGCAATGGATCTACCACCGGGGGATCTTTATCCGTCGGGTTCAGTAATTGCTATTGGCCAGGTACGTTGGCGGGTTCGGAGAGTGGCTCGCCATCTTTGTTGGGTCCGACTTCTCGTGTTATCTGATAGCACTGGCAGGCGGCTAACTGACTACCGTATAGATCGATTTGTCCATCCTCGATGAGAAAGCTTACCATCTGATGGTATGTGGAAGGGATGACTTTCATGTAATGCAACCATGTGCGTCCCAAGATGGCGTTAAAGGGGGACAAATCTTCTACCACTAAAAATTATACATTAAGAGTTGTCGGGCCTGCTTGGACCGGTAGCACAACGTCTCCAAGGGAGGTGGTTGCCGCTCCATTGAATCCCGACAAAATCCGCCAAGGATTTTCTAGGCCGGATAGTGATTAGAGCCAAAATATGTACTCTAATGGCACATATTCTATATGATTTGTGCACCAAAGGACATTCAAATCACCCAACTTGACCTAAATCAATGCTAAGGCCCCAACCATGAGTTTAATTTGTACTTTGGAGACTTATCTCAGGTTCAAGGGAAGAAAATGGTGCAAATTGAATGACTTTAGATTTTGAAAGATCAAGAAATGGCTAAATGAGGAAATAAGTGAGTCAAGACTCATTGAAAGTAACGAAAGGCAAGACGAGGATATCATGAGTTTGGAAGATGAGAAATGACCATTATGGAGTAAGAAAGAAGGCAAGAAAGCATGGGAAATGAGGCATGAAGCAAGATTCAGCTGCATGGAAATTTAGAACTCAAAAATCTGATGGTATTATATACTCTATATTTGAGGACAAATTTGGAGCACTTTCTTGAGTCCATTATATGCATACTATATATCGTTTCGAAGCTCGGGAAGTCAGGAGTCTAACGCTTCAAACAGTTTGCAAATCAGAGCTAAAATGAAGAAGTTATGGCCATTTGAAGACAACTGCACCAAGTTGGAGGGTCATTTCGAAATGATTTCGAAATTCAACTTATGAATTTGAAATCCACTTCGAAATGACACCAATTTCGAATTCACCCACTGCCACTTTGATGTTCCGCCTCCTCTACCCCGGGAATTACATCTATTCAACTTATGAATTCGAAATCCACTTCAAAATGACACCAATTTCGAATTCACCCACTGCCACTTTGATGTTTCGCCTCCTCTACCTCGGGAATCGCAACTAGGGCTCTTCATCCACCCTAAGTGGGCCCCATACGACTAGAAATCACCATTTTATTATTATTTTTTAATCATTTTTAGGAAATTATTTTGTAATAAGTGGCCAATGAGAGTGTGCCACATGTTAGGTAATTGATGATATTATATAAACTCTCTCAATTCTAGGTTTGAGGGATCTTGGATTTTTTTTCTAGAGAGTTTGACATTGAAGGTGGAAGAAGACGAGAACTTTGATTTATTTTCTTTTTCTTCTTTATTGAATATATTGTTTTTAGTTTCTTTTGATTCAAATTATGGATTTTTACCCTATTATGGATTGTGAATGTGACATCACCCCATGAGAGGCTAAGAGCCAACTTGGGGCTTGAAGTATGAAAACCTAAGGGCTAGGAAACCTATAGGGACAATGGGTAAATTATTATAACAATGAGATTAATTATTGGTTGGGTGACAATTTATCATTTTTTTTATCCTATCCTTGTGAGTTCATTTAGGGAATGATACGGTAGGTTATTACTTGATACTAGTGATTCTTGGTAATTCTTGATCATTAGTTATCCTCGTCTTACCTACTGTTATTTGCCCCTAAACAAAGCTATAAGGAGTAGGAAAGGTTAAAAAGTCAAATCTTAAATTGATAATCAATCTCATTCATTTGATGGTTTTAGGAATATATTTTAAAAAGGAAAAATTAGGTTTCGGATGTAATTTTGAGTTATATAACTCAACTTGATCATGAGTGGCCAAGGATCCTAAAACCCTAAGATCATATTACTTAAAATACCCTTGTTTTCTCTCATTTCTATACCCTAGGTTGGATTGTGGAAAACCCCAACTTGAATCAATTGAATTTAAAATCAATATTCATTTTTTTTCTTATTAATTTAATTTCTTTTACTTAGTTTCACATTATTCACATATTGTTTTTCACTTAAGGATTTAAACAAAAACAATTCATTTATTCTAGTATTAACAATTTTCATAAGTCAATCCTTGAGAACGATACCCGGAATACTACAAAAGTCATAGTGACTCTTTCTCTAGTTTTTTCTTGACCAGAGTTACTACGTAAAAAGGCTTAGTATTTAAATTTTCGGTCAGATAGCTCGAGTCCCATTTGCTTGATTACTGACGCCTGTAAGAGATCGGCCGAGCTGCCTGGGTCGACTAGGATCCGTCTCACATCAAAGTCTCCAATCCCTAGAGATAGGATGAGGGCATCACGGTGTGATTGTAATATTCGTGTGGGATCTACTAGGGGGAAAATGATTGTCCCATCTATTAGGCTGGCGTTCCCGCCGGTTAATCCGGGCCGGATGGAATTGACGCGCTCACGTACTGATGCTGCTCGCAGCAGTCTCTACCTCTTTCATTTGGAGTCGTACTCCTTATCCAGGGGTCCCCCGTGGATGTAATTGATTACGACTCTAGGGGCGACTAGGGCCCTGGAGATCCCGGAGTCACGACTTCGGGAAGTATCCCCAACTCTGGCTTTTGAGCGGACGTACTGCTTCAAATGCCCTACTTTTATGAGCCTTTCTACCAAGTAATGGAGACTCTTACATTGCTCCGTAGTATGCTCATGCTCTTTATGATAAGCACACTTCTTGCTATGATCCCTTTTGGATGGGTCCAGGCCACCTGAAGTCGAACAAGTCTCGGATCATGGGAAGAAGCTTCTCATACGACACAGTAAGGGGTGTGAGTGGTGGCAGCTTCGGGTGACTTTGCTCTCCCTACCTACGACCAAACGACCTTGGCTGGTTCAGAGGTTTGGAACTTCTTTCCCCGTCATTTCTTCGGTGACCAGAATTTGCTGGGTGGCTGTGCGCACATCATCTTCCAGCATTGAGTGTTTGCTTGCACGCCGGAACAAGTCATCCATAGTTGTGGGAGGCTTTTTAGCGAGTGATTCAAAGAATAGGGTACCCGGGCATATGCTTCATTTGAAGATTTGGAGGACAGCATCCATGCTGTAGACCTCTACTTGTAATACAACCTGACCAAACCGTTTCACGAATTCCCTCAATGACTCATTCTCCTACATTTTTATGTTTTGCAAGGTGCTGATATTCTGTTTATGTCGGGCGGAGCACAGGTATTGCCCCATAAAAGCTTTCGATAGATCCCGGAAGTTATTAACAGAGTTCGGAGGGAGTCGGTGAAACCATGAAAGAGCTTGGCCTTGTAGGCTAGTAGGGAATACCTTGCACAACAACGCGTCATTCCCTATGTCGAGAGTCATGAGTTGCCGGTAGTGCATGATATGGTCAAACGGATCGCTAGACCCGTCATATGCAGAAAATTTTGGCACGAGAAATCCCCTTGGGAGATCATAATGGATAATACGTGAGCTAAAAGGCGTGGAGAGCATGTCATCCAACCGCTTGCTAATGGAATCTGGGGGTGGTTCATTTGATGAGTTACTTCCAGCTTGTCGTACCGCTTGGTGCGGGGGGTTGTTCCGGATAGTGGGTGCGACTGGGGGGTTGGGATACGTTTCCTAAGTTACGGCCATCGACGACCTCTCCTTACCAGGCTCCTGTGGTCCCAACCTCGCTCGCATTGCGTCAGACAACTGGGGTCTTTTATCACACTATCTCTTTGATGAGAGACGGGTAGAGTCTGAGCTTTCATCTTGTGGAGCATGATACGTGGGCATGGGTCATTCCCGAGATTTCTCATCGCGCATATAAGGGATGACCCCTGTAGTTCCAAGATACACTGACTCTGGGTCAGGCCTAGAATTCGCTCCTTGGCCTCTCGACCGTTGGTCGTGAGGAGGTCCCGAGGACGAAACCTAGATGTGTAACACCGCCTTTTCTTCTTTAAGTCTCGTTGTTTCCTGGAGAAAGGCTTGCATTTGTCGCTCGCTCTCCAGCTGTCGCCTTTCCATGGTTTTGCGCCATTCGAAATAGCCTTCGTCTCCTTTGGCTGACGAACGGCTCCTGGAAGGTGTGGACATCTTTACCATTGCTACGGTTCCCACAGACGGCGCCAATGTTGAAGCCTCGCGTCACCGGGGCCACTGCAGTTTCCAGATGGACGTGCCTTTTCAACTGAAGATAATACCTGCTTCAATTAACCTGCAAAAGACGTCCGAACAAGGGGTCTGGACACACCCTCCGATGGTTTTGTTAGCCTCCTTTCTCATATTTAGTCTATCCTCTTTTTGAGTAAGAAAGCTTACCTTCTTTCACTGTATGAGGGCCTTTTATAGTGTTAGAAGCTTTGTCCCCTTTAATGGTGGGAAGACTTTTTGGCTAGTCATGATGGTGCTAAGGTGGTGGCAGAGCCATCATTGTCCTATAGACGGCTGTCAGAAATTGTGGGAGGAATGAATTGTCGTCATCCCTGTCTTTTCGCTCTGCAGGCGGTGGGGTGTAGGCTGTGATAGGTTGCCTGAAGTGACTCAGGAGAGTCCCGTCGAGTATGCTTCTGGCAATGTAGACAATGATGGCCTACGTTTTGTGGCCAAGGCTTTTGGTTAAGACGCTAGCGCTAGGTTTGGAAAATATGTCCGGACAAGAGAGTGGGGTCTCCGGATGATGAGTTTAAGAATGCCGTATGCCCCCCTGAGGGAATTCGGATAGAGAGTTTATGTGCCACGTGTCCCATGGAGGAATGCTCTGCGGGGTTGCCACGTGTGCGTTTGGAGGTGGTCCCTACAAACTTTATTATCGTCATTCCTTTGGTGCCCCGTGCACATTGATGTGATAAAGATAAAAGATAATTAACTAATCTTGGCATATTTCAAGTTAATTTTACAGCATTTATGTATAATATATATATAACATAATCTCCGGCAAAGCTCATACCCAAATTCGTCCCCATTTTGAAAAACAGAGAAGAAATGGATCACAAAAGAGATGAAGAGAATGGTTTGGATGGAAACTACAATTCAGAAGTGGAAACTGAACACATGAAGAAGATGGAGAAGGAGAACCAAGAAGAAAAAGAAGAAGAGATGTCGGTGGAGCGGATTTTTGAAGGCAAGGAAGTACCATCATGGAGAGAACAGCTGACAGTGAGGGCCTTCGTGGTGAGCTTCGTACTGTCAGTGCTCTTCACCTTCATAGTGATGAAACTCAACCTCACCACTGGGATCATCCCTTCCCTCAACGTCTCTGCGGGGCTCTTGGGTTTCTTCTTCGTCTCGGTTTGGACAAAGTTTCTTGACAAGTCTGGGCTCTTGAAGCAGCCCTTCACTCGACAAGAGAACACTGTTATCCAGACTTGCGTCGTGGCCTCCTCTGGCATCGCCTTCAGCGGTATGTCTTTCCTTTGCCTTTCCCTAACACTACCATTATTTTATGTTTGGCTACAAAAAAAAAATACAGAAAAAAAAATTTTCTTCATAAAAGATTGAAAATTTTGATGTAAAATTATTGTTTAATAATTTAATTTTTAAGAAACCATATTAATATAAAATTAATAATTTTTCAATTTTTATTTTCTCAATTTGCAGGTTTTTTATGGTTTAAATGTTTCTTTTTTCTTTTCCTTCTGTTTTTGACTCTGGAATGTTTTACACCCCACACAGAGTCAAACGTAAAAATTTTTATTTTCCCACTTTTCGTATGTGCAGCTTATTATACCAAAACAAACAGGGCTTGGAAGAAAAATGGCAATTCCAAAAATATGGTAACCCTTCAGTAGCTGGGCTTAACGTTGCAATATTTAAATGCAAATTCTACCTTTTATCTCCTTTTTTCTTCCCCAAAATCAATGTGGAGCCCAGAGTTGCTCCCTGAATCAATGTGTATGCGTCATATCATCTGTATTCCTAAAAATTACTAATTTTCTGCACATCAAGGTCTGGTCTCCAGAAAATAAGAACTGCAAAAAGCAAAAAAATGTATAAGACCTTTTCACGGTCACTTTAACCTGCAACACAAAGAAAAATTAAGAAAACTGGACCATTTACTATTCATTAAAGGGGACCATACAACACTAGCTTCCCACAGATAACGGAAGCTGGCTATATCCACCCCCACATGTGTAACTCAGTTGATAGGGCCATCGACAATCTCCACCACAATATGTCACTATCGTTTTTTCATTCTTCTTTTTTTGTTTTTCCCCATATAGTGAAGACATTAGAACAAATTGCGACGTATACTAGTATTCATCCAAGAGGTGGCTAAGTGAGCCAATTTAATGCAAGCTAACAGAAGGGGCCATTTATTTCTAGTCTTTTCAAGGTTCGGCTGATAAGATATTTAGAAACAGTACCATTTTATTTTGGAATTATTTAAACTTTTAATTTTTTTTTATTGTTTTGGGCATATGGAGTGATTTGCCACACCACATGTACATATCTCTTAAGTCTTAACACCCTTTTGTACTGTATTTTCATACGCACCCACGTGCCATAGGATAAGAGTGCAAGAAGGGCCCAATCATCCAAAAATAACTTTTAAAAATAGCAGCTACTATGTAGTGGTCTAAAAATTGTTTAAGTGGGAATCTGTATATTCTTAAAATTATATTTTATTTTATTTATTTTATTTTTTGTTTTTTGTTTTCTTATGTTCCTAATAAAAAATTATATATACAAGTGATCCGGTTGACATGGCATAATGAATTGAAAAAGTAGGGGTGAAATTTGAATTGATTAGTTGAACCCAACTTGAACCCAACATGATGTTTAACGGGGCTTAAACAAATATTTTTAATACCCGAATTAAACTTGAATTATGTTTTCTCAACCCAAACTCACCTTTAGTTGGATTGGGGTTAATATTTGAACAACTCAAACTTAATTTGAGCCCGATTTAATGTTTTTATAATATTTATATTATTTATATCATATATAATAATATTCATTTAAAAAAAATTAAAGAAAATATCAAATTATTATGATATACTTTTTTAATTTTTTAGAAAGATATATAAATTTATTTTTATTTTTTATGATTATCTTGAAATTGTGTTATTTATTATTTAAATTTTGGTATAAATATATAGATTTTTTTTTTAATAAAAAATCACTATAGATGGATTTTGAATCGTGCAATCCAATTAACTTAACTAATTCGAGTCTAACCCAATTAATTCGAGTCTATACCCAATCAATTTGAATCTAACCCAATCAACCCGAATTTAACATGAGTTTAGAAAAATGAGGTTGAATTGAGTTTGAGTTGAATACCTCGAGTTAAAAGTCAAGTTGGCTTGAGCTTGGGCTAATTATTTCTTAATTTGTGTTGGCCTTAGTTTAACCAACAACCTGCCCAAATTACAACTCTATGAAAAAGTAACTAATTTTCTATACAAGTCAAGGGATTCTTAACAAAAGATACATTAAATTCTTAACAAGGGTTGCCAAACTTCTTAACTAGGCCAAACCCTTTTACTTCATTTGTTAAACTTGTTTCTATTTTAGTATTTTTTTTCTTTCTTCCTTTTTCTTAAAAAAAATGATCTATTATGCAATGAGATTGTGTTGTGAATAGGAATAGAGACGAATCAAAATACCAAATACAAAAGAGAGGAATGAAAGTAGAATAATTTTATCTTTTTATTCTTATTTCTAATATACAATCCAAATGTAGTAGCAGTGAATAAAAAAATGAAATATATTTTTCATTTCTATTTCCTGTTCTCATATATTGAATGCACCCAAAAAGGAAGCCGGGTAGCTCAACAAGCAATTAATTTTGTAAGCCACTTGTTGTATAGGATAATTAATACCAAAATAATAAGCAAATGTGAAGATTATTAGACCTATGTGTATATATATAAATGTTGAATGTCTTGATTTATTGTGTATAAATAGGAGGTTTTGGAAGCTACCTTTTCGGAATGAGTCAAGCTATTGCTAAACAATCTGAAAATGCTGGAGGCAACGAGGAATATAAGAACCCAACAGTAGCATGGATGATTGGCTTTCTCTTTGTTGTTAGCTTTCTTGGCCTCTTTTCTGTCGTGCCTCTTCGAAAGGTTTGTCCTCCAAACTCACACTCAATAACCAAGAAAATTTACTGAATTTAACTACTTGTAGGATATGCATCGACATTTAGAGTCTATTTGATAGTTTTCTAGAAAACACTTTTAGCATTTTTATCACTTAGAAAATTTTATTTTTAAAATATTAAAAAGGTTAGAAATACTTTTAAAATCACTATTAAACATACTTTTAATTTTTCTCAAACTAAATATAGAAAGGGAGTTAGTCTGCAATCTTGATTTGTATAGTATGTTATTGGTTTCAGATCATGATTGTAGACTTCAAATTGACATACCCAAGTGGTACTGCAACTGCTCATCTCATCAACAGTTTCCACACTCCTCAAGGAGCCAAGTTGGCAAAGTAAGGCGCTACATGGTTTGATATCCCTTAAGATATCTAGATAGAAAATAGGCATATGAAAATTTGTGGATTCTCATTAATTGTTTCTTGTATTTGATGGTTGTAGGAAACAAGTTAGAGCATTGGGCAAGTACTTCTCCTTCAGCTTCTTGTGGGGTTTCTTCCAATGGTTTTTTGCTGCTGGAGACAATTGCGGATTTGCAGGCTTCCCCACGTTTGGACTTAAAGCATACAAATACAAGTATGCAAGTGTAGCACCCTTCTAAGATAGCATTAATAATTGGTGTTGATGCATGTTAATTAGTGAACAAAAGTTATAACAAGTTATTGAAATTGTAGAATGTAGCAAAGATTTTACATTAAATAACCTCAATGTGCCATGATATAGGCATTAACTTGTTGATAAGAATTCCATGTTAAGCAACCTACTTATAATGAGTTTCAATTCATTTTGTGACTGACAGTGCTTGTTTTGATAATTACAGGTTTTTCTTTGATTTCTCGGCAACTTATGTTGGAGTGGGGATGATTTGTCCGTATATAGTAAACATATCGCTGCTGGTTGGAGGAATTCTTTCTTGGGGACTTATGTGGCCGCTTATAGAAACTAGAAAGGGTGATTGGTACCCTGCAGACCTTCCCTCAAGCAACATTCATGGTCTTCAAGGTTACAAGGTCATTATCTAGTAGAATGGCCATGGGGCCAGTATATCATAACCCCGTTACAGACTTCATTTATTTCTCACTAACATTATGTTATGTCCTAATGCAGATATTCATCGCCATTGCAACAATCCTAGGTGACGGGCTATATAACTTTTCAAGGTACTGGGTCAAACTCTCTTGGGATTGTTTTACCAACTCCAATACAAAAATATGAGCGGTGTCCCACCCATTGAGGGTCGCTGCACTCCTAGGAGCTCATCTACTTCTTACAATGATACTCGTCGGACACAAGTTTTCCTCAAAGATCAAATTCCAACATCATTTGCTATTGGAGGGTACATTGCAATAGCTGCAATCTCCATGGCCACACTTCCTCACATATTTCCCCAACTCAAATGGTACTACATACTGGTTATCTATCTTGTTGCTCCTACCATGGCGTTCTGCAATGCATATGGGTGTGGGCTCACTGACTGGTCTCTTGCATCCACCTATGGGAAGCTTGCCATCTTTAGCATTGGAGCATGGGCTGGTGCTGCACATGGTGGAGTTATAGCAGGCCTGGCAGCCTGTGGAGTTATGATGAACATTGTATCAACCGCTTCGGACCTAATGCAGGATTTCAAGACTGTTATCTAACCTTAGCTTCACCACGCTCAATGTTTGTGAGCCAATTCATTGGTACTGCAATGGGTTGTGTCATCTCCCCTTGTGTCTTTTGGCTGTTCTACAAGGCTTTTGATGACCTTGGGCAGA
Source organism: Vitis riparia (assembly GCF_004353265.1). Classification (NCBI taxonomy): domain Eukaryota; kingdom Viridiplantae; phylum Streptophyta; class Magnoliopsida; order Vitales; family Vitaceae; genus Vitis; species Vitis riparia. The sequence goes on from NC_048447.1 coordinate 2,358,023, forward strand.
GTGGAAGTGAATACCCTGCTCCTTATGCTCTGGTCTACCACAACATGGCTGTTCTTGGGGTAGAGGGCATCTCCAATTTACCAAAGAACTGTTTCACGCTTTGTTGTGTGTTTTTTGGTGCAGCAATTCTCGTGAATTTGGTTAGGGATGCTGTAGGTCGAAAGAGGGCGCAGTTCATTCCAATCCCAATGGCAATGGCAATACCATTTTATCTGGGCCCTTACTTCGCCATTGATATGTGTGTTGGTAGCTTAATATTATTTATATGGCAAAGGATGAACAAAGCCAAGGCAGAAGCTTTTGGACCTGCAGTAGCTTCTGGCTTGATTTGTGGAGACGGAATATGGACTTTGCCTAGTTCAATTCTTGCTTTAGCAGGAGTAAAGCAACCAATTTGCATGAAGTTCCTGTCTAGGGCAACAAATGCCAGGGTTGACAAGTTCCTAGGGGCTTAAGACTTATCAAATTTTACCTATGAAGGATGATCTGTAAGGTTTATACTTGCAACTAGTTGTACCATGAATCTCTTTACTATTTTGTTTAGATGATGGCTAAGTTACTCCTAATACAGAATGTTTATGGCAATAGCTTTATCTTCTCTTTTCTATCCCATTAAAATCAAAGTTCTCATCAAACGCAATTGGACCTTGCTATGGTACTAAAAATTCACTTTTTGGTACATACCAAAAGGTCGTACCCAATCTCGAATAATCAAATTATCAATACGGTTACTTTTATATCTCAAAATAGAAAATTAGTCTTAAAAAGTAAAACTAATTAAAATTGTTTTTTTTAATAATTAATTTATAGACATTTTATGGATGTTTTGTTTTTATTTTTTTATTTAAGCATTGTCTTATAAGTATTATGCTAAATTGAGATATATTAAGGGTGTGTTTGGCACGCGGGAATGAGGAATGATAATTAATATTTTTTTCATTCCTCTTCCCTTTTAAATAAGAATGAATTTGGTAATTTCAATTCTTATATTTGGATGCATATAGAAATGTAAGATTAGAATAATAATTTGTTTTTATTTCAATTTAAGTAAAAAATGAGAATTGAAAATGAAAAAAATCTATACATATGGTGTAAAATGATTTTTAAATTTTAATTTTATTTTAAAAAATCTAACATTGTATATAGTTTTAAATAATTTTCATTTTTTTGTTAAATAATAAAAACATATTTGGCCATGTGATTTTTTTTTTTAAAAAAATAATTATTTATACGATTATTTGGTTGTAGTTATTTAAAAACAAAGTAAAATAGAAAATCGAAAATGAATTTCAAATCAAGTGAAACTTTGTATTGAATTTATTAATAAGTTAAATAATTTGAAAAAATAATTTAAAACCATATGTATGTAAAGGCTATAAAAAATAATAAACATAATTAATGTTATAAATTCTCTATTTTAAGAATAATTTGAAATTTAAAAAAGTGATTAATTAATTCTAGATTAAATAAAATAACTCAGAATATCATCTTCCTAGTTGAATAATAAATTTATGCATATAATAAAAAATTTGACTCATTTATACCTTAAAAAATAAAATTTTATTTATTTTTATATTCATTTAAAATAGAATAGCATTATTATTGTTTTTAACAAATAAATTAATTATGCTTTTATAAGATACTAATATCTATATTTTTAGGATATTTATAAAATCATATAAATAGTATTAGAAATTGTTAATTTTTAATTTTTATTATTTATTTTTAACAAAATAAATCAATTAATATTAGTATCTATATTTTTATAATATTTATAAAAAATATAATTTATAATTTTATTACATTATCAATACTTATATTTTATTGAAAAGTATTTATTTTTAATTATTTTTTATTTTTAATAAGACATAAATTAAATTTAGTTACATTATACAAATTGAATTTACAATTTTTTCTTTTACAAAATCAAAATAAAAATTTATTTTTAAGAAGAACTTATCTAAAAAGTCTTTAGTTTTTTAATTTTTTGAATAATATTTTTAAAAATAACTTGCACTAGGGAATTAAAATATCTCCTACTTAGGATGAATTGAAATCTTACTTTTAAGCGAGATTTCATTTGAATTGGAATGAGTTTTGATTTTTATTTCTATTATCATTGGAATCAAATAGAAAACTATCTTCACTTTTACATTTGATGAGGACAAAGTATGGATATATTTGCTTCTCCAAACTATGAATAAATTATTTGAGAAATTATAATATTTGTAGTTGAATTTTTTTTTGAAATACTTCTAGGCTATGTTTAGTTCTAAGAAAATATTAAGAAAAGAAAAAAAAAATAGTAAAGAAAATAATATTCTCATGTTGAAGAAAGTCAGATATAATTAAAATTAATAAGAAATTTATATATTTTAAAATTATTTAATCTTTATACAAAAGCGTTAAACATATTGAAGAAAATGAAAATAATTATTGATTTAAAATTTTTATTTTTATTTTCTTTCACTTTTATTTCGTTATACTTTTCCTTTTTATTTTCTTTACTTCACATTTTTCCTCAAACATTCCCCGGAACCAAACATAGTCTTAAAGTTAGGGACTTCTAGCACTTAAGTTCTCCCTAACATGACTATGGAAAGGATCATCTACCGAAAAATCTGCAATCCATGATTAATACTTGATATGAATGGGTTTTATATTTTTTAGATTGTGATTGGCTGCATATAGGTTTTCTTTAGAAAGTCGGTTTGGGTGTGGGTTTATATCTTAAAACAACTTCAAACACATCCATTAACTTTGAAATTTTAAAGAATCCAACTCTCTAGAAAACCTGGTTATTCTAATAATTTTTAATAATTACATATCATAAACATTTTATAATTTCTAAATTTTATATGCAAATTCACCATTAAAAATTATTTTGTTTATAAATTAAAAAAACATGCATGCATTTGGTCAGCCATGTCATTGTCAATAGAATCACTTTACTCTAATTGGCTGTACGTGGGATAACTTTTAATTGTATTTGGCTTTATATATGGGAAAGCTGAATTAGTGGAAAACATAAATTATAATTTTCAAAAAATAATATTTATAGCATAATTAAACATTTAATTATGGGTTACTCACCATCTACCCTAGAGAACACAGGGCATTTGCTACCCGGTTTTAATGGAGCTACACCGACTTTAGGTGACACTAGGGTCTGGACATATGACAGGTGAGCAAACGTACTCGGAATCATCAAATGCAAGGGGGCAATAGAAATCACTGAGCCCGATGGAGAAAGATCCATTTGCAACTGATCCGCTTCAACCATTGTGCCTCTCACACGGCACATATCAAATCACCTATACGAGCTGCCTGCTTACACAGGAGGAACTGGAACTACTAGAGAGCATGCTTAAGCGCAACAAGGACATCTTCGCTTGGACTCACTCAGACATGTCGAGGATTCATCCATCTATGGCCTCCCACAAACTTAACATCTCACCCACCTCGCGACCTATTCGGCAAAAGGTTCGACATTTCCATCCGGACAGGCAAAAAATCATCTAAGAAGAAATTGACAAATTATTGGTAGTAGGATTTATCAAAGAAGTCAAATATCCAAACTGGTAGGCGAACGTGGTAGTAGTTCCGAAGAATGATGGAAAGTGGTGAGTTTGTGTTGATTACACCAACCTAAATGACGTTTGTCTAAAGGATAGCTTTCCCTTACCCTAGATAGACCAGATAGTTAACGCCACAGTTGGGCATGAGATGCTTTCCTTTCTAAACACCTTCTTCGGATACCACCAAATCCCCATGTTCCAGTCGGATGAGGAGAAGACAACATTGTTACACCACAAGGGTTATACTGTTACAAAGTCATGTCGTTCGAGCTCAAGAACGCTGATGCTACCTACCAGAGGCTAATGATTATGTTGTTGGTGTTGTCTTGTTTCATCAGATACGAGACAAAGAGCAAAGGTCCGTCTACTACATGAGCAAGGCAATGGTAGGCGCTAAGACTCGATATTCCCAAGTAGAACAGACCGCCCTAGCACTAAAGGATGTCGCTCGAAAGCTTCGCCCATATTTTCAGGCTCACCAAGTGACCGTACTCACAAACCAACCACTCCGAGATACCCTGCACAAACCAAACCTATTCGGACGAATGTTGAAATGGGCCATAGAGTTGAGTGAGTGTGAAATCAAGTATTAGCCAAGGTTATCATTGAAAGGACAAGTTATGGTCGACTTTATAGTTGAACTTCTTAAAAAACAAGCACATTTGATTGATCGCCCTGGAGAGCAATGGTGGACACTTCATGTAAACGCTCGTCCAGAGTGTCCGAATTTGAAGTAGGTCTGATCCTACAATCACCAACTGGGGAACTAATGGAGCTAGCTATCCCTCTCAACTTTTTTGCCTCCAACAACGAAGTAGAATATGAAGCTTGTCCCAGTCAGGCTAGATTTAACTAGAATGTTGGTTGCAACCAAGTTGGAAATCAGAAGCGACTCTCAGCTAATTGTTAGACAGATTCAACTAGAATGTGAAGCAAATGATGAACGCATGGCTCGCTACCTCGCCATGATGGAAGATCGCTTGAAAATTTTGGACAAGTAGGTCATTAAACGAGTACCACGAAAGGAGAACGTGAAGGCAAACGCACTGGCCGGAATAGATGTCACTCTTCCCATAAAAAAGGCAGTGATGCTACCTGTCTACCTCAAAGCCACACCCTCAATCACACCAGAACCAGTGTGTAGAACCAATGAAGCGAACTCAGGCTAGATGCATGACATCGTGAAATACCTCCAGACTGGGGAATTACCAGAATATGAGAAAGAAGCACACAGACTTCGCCTACAAGCAGCACGTTTCACGTTGATTAATGACCAACTCTATAGACGATCATTTGGAGGTCCATACCTAAAGTATTTGAGCGAGCTAGAAGCCAAATATGTCTTTGCTGAACTCTATGAAGGCGTATGCGGCAATTATCCAAGCAGATGAACTTTGGCACACTACGCCTACACGCAAGGGTACTACTGGCCCACCATGAAGTAGGATGTTTAAAGCTATGTTAAAAGCAGTGATCGATGGCAAACATAGCGGTGGACAAGGAAGGAAAAAAGACATGACCGATGGCAAACGCAGTGGCGGTGGATGTGCAGTGCGGGCAGGGAAACTCCAAAGTGGGAAAATGCTAAAAGGTGACCTAAAAAGTATAAAGTCCCTCTATTTATAAGGATCCAAAAACCCAAGTATTCCAAGTGACAAGCTGTCTGGAAACGTTTCCCAAAGCCAATTGAAAAGGTGCGCCGCTTGATAACCAGCCTTGATTGATGTGACTCGTCATTACAGTCCCAAATGACATGTGTTCCTAAGCGCCCAAATAACCTGAGAAGACAGATAATTCGTCCTACCTCAACTCGTCGGCTACCCGATCGAATAGAAGCAGATAGATTAAAGGGGCATCGTGGGGGGTTTCCCTCCACGTGTCCTCCCCCAAATCAAAACCCCTTAGTCTGTCCAAGGGAAGCAGATGATCCGTCTAAGATCAATCTATTTGAACTAAAACAAACTCCATCTGGCACAAGAGGAAAGAGATTTCCTTCTTTCTGGGTGCTAGACAAAATGGACAAACTAAGCCAACTAAGATTTCCAAATGGATTAACCAACATAGCCGTATATTCCAAACATTAAATAGATGGATAACCACACCTAGTGCTTGAGCAATGACCTAGACAACACTTACGTCTAAAAGTCAATGTCTAATAATTGCTACGCGTAATCAGCAACATTGACAAATGTAAATGCACAATCAACTACATGGTCTAAGACTCTTGCTAGATAGCCAGCAAATGGCACTAGTCAGCAGATTTTGTTTGGTATGATTGCCTAATCCGCACAGAGATGATGGAGTTGACTCTCTTGCTAAGGCTTGATTTCTGCTCTAATGGCAATCATCATCACAAAAAGGCATGAATGCACCATCAATGTTATGGTGATGGTTTCATCTATTTTATAAAAACCCCTTGAGAAGCATGAGAAATGTACGCGCATACAGAGCCATTCAAAATAATTAAGACCTATTCTTATTATTTTCTTACTTAAGCTTCGGAGGAGAGTGTTTGGACCATCTGTTCGGACATCCTTTTGTGTAGGAAAGAAGCCCGCCTGACTCCAGAGAAGCTAGACGGACTCATATCTGGTTGGCAATGCATCAACAATCTAGATGTTTAATTAATAGTAAAATATCTATAAAAAAATTTACGAAAATAAGTTATAAAAAACTACTCTTAAAAATACAAGATTTAATTTAAATTATGTTATCTAATATGGATTAAAATATAATTAATAAAAGTTTTATATATTTAAAATAATAAATTCAACTATTCATGTGCCTTTTAAAAAATAATGACATTGACCTATAAAATGAATCAAAAGCATTTACAATGGTAAAATCAAGTTAATTGTAAGAATATAAAATAATTTAAAGAAATTAAATGGCAATCTTATATTATTATAATATATTACAATTTATTATCTATTAACACAATCATAAATTGTAGGATAACATATCTGATGTATTTATTTATAAATATTATTTATTGATGAATATCAAATTCTTAACTAAATTATTTATGAATTATGGTATTTTATATATTATTTTAATTATGTTTAAATCATTTAAAGGAATATTTATCATTAAATTATCCTTTTGCAATAATGAATTTATATAGAAACTCTTAAATTTAATTTAAATTATCAATGTGAAAAAAATAATTCATAAAATTTTTAAAATAATAATCATAACCACTAATTACCAAAGTTTGGCGAACCAAAAACATGTTGGACCTCTCACACCTTTAGCCCAAGCTCCTTCCTTGCAAACTCACAATGTCGCAGCCTTCTAAGGATGTGCTGGGTATTTATGTAACTCATGGTTTCTATTAGTTTCCAAAATAGGATAAGTTTTAGTTCTATTAAAAAAGGAACTTGGTATTGTGGGTATTTGAACTGGGACTCGTGATTATCAAAATAAGCAATGGACCATTCAACTACATGACTCATTTGATTGATGACATGGTAAATATCTCTATATATCCTTGTTTTAAATTTTTATCATATAAAATATTTAAACAAATATAAATATTTATATCTACATTTATTTTTATAATAATTATTGATGATAATTAATTAATATAATAATTTTTAAAATCTTAAAATAATAAAATATATAGGTATGTAATTAAATTAAATATTAGAATTTTCTTTCATATTCATATTTATACCTATTTTATTTAATCAAATTTAACATATTAATATATTTATATTTATCCATATCATTTAATTTGATATGTCAAATATAAAAAATGAAATATTATTAAAAATTATATATATATATATATATATATATATATATATATATATATATATATATATATATATTTAATTTCTTACAATTATTCTTAATTTTAATAAAATATGGATTATATATTTATAATGTCACTGGTTCAAGTGTGGTTCAGTCACTGATCAGTGAATCATGAAACGATAACTTTTTCAGTTCAATATTTGATCCAATTCTAAAAATATTGCTAATTACTTCCAATCTAATGAATTTCACCTACTCCAAGTTTCAAAATTCATATTAAAAAAAAAAAATCATTTCTTTGAATGATATGAATATAAAGATATATGATATGATACATATCATTACTAAGTATTAAAAATTAATTTATAATATGAAGGATATGATACAAATCATTGCTCTTTAATAAAAATTAATTATTAAAATTAAAATTTTTAAATTAAATTATTGATATTCTACATCACTAGAATTATCATAATAGATTTTTATTTAAATAATTTGAATGAAATATGATAAAAATAAAAGCTTATATGATTACAAACATATATTACCTATAAGATAGGTGTATAAAAGTTAGTTACTCAATTATAAAAAAATAAATAATTGAAAGAAATGTAACAAATAATCTTATATTATTATAATATATTACAATATTATTTATTAATATAATCATATATGATAATATATTTGATTTATCTATTTATAAATATTGTATTTTTAATTTATGTTATTTTATGTATTATTTTAATTAATTTAAAGTTATTTAATTATTTAAAACAAATAATTTATCATCAAACCACTCTTTTTTAATATTAAATATATATATATATATATATAACTTCTAAATTTAATTTAAATGATTTCACTAATAAAAAATAATTGACTCATTAATTACCTTTACCAACATTATTGCTTTCTATTAAAGGGCCTCACCTATATAACTCGTTAATTTAATTTTTAGAATGATTATTAATAATAAAAATAATAATAAGTCAAAATTCTTATTAAAAAATCATTTCATTGGAAATGCCAAAAAGACATGGTACCCTATAGTATTAATTATTAGAAATTAATAATTAAAATTAAAATTTAAAAATCAAAATTGAAATGAATTTAATGTTAATTCTTATTAAAAAAATATATATATAATTCACTTGGGAATGATAGGTGAGAAAATAAAGGCTAATCTTTAAAAGAGAAAACACTGGGATTAAAAAAAAAATCTTTTTAAACACAACAAGTTTAAGCACAAGATAAGCAAATAAAAGGAGATAAAGTTAGAGAAATTAAACTCAGATTTTATAGCTCCTAACCAAGTGAGGGTTCCACTAACTTGAAGCTTCAACCAAGCTTCCAATCACCTTTACACTTGGATTCTGGCTCCAATGGGCTCTTACACAATCTCTTCAAGTTTCAACTCACTTGAAGGTTTTAATACTCAATTGAAAAATATGAATCTCTCAACCTAGCTCAACAACAACTCAAATACAACTCAAGGCTATGATGAATCACAAAGGTGCACTAAAAGATATGCAAATGAAGATTTAATGCACCAAGAAAAGAATGAGAGCTTTTAAGGCAAGAGCAAGTGGGTAGACAAATAAATGCAGATGTTCTCTTTCTCATAAATGAAGTGGAGCTCTCTATTTATAAGTTTCTAACCTCAAGAGCCAAGAAAACCAAAAAGCAGCGTTAGTCGGTCGAGCTGGGGGTCAACCAGTTCACTAGTCGTTGGAGCATTTAATGCTTGGTAGGTGACCGTTACCCTCCACCGGACCTCGATTGGAGGTTGACCGGGAAGGCAAATACCTCGACTGAGAAGGAAAGGCTACTAGAAGAGAAAGAGTGCTTTTTTCACTCCTCAACCGGACCTCGACTAGGAAGAGGAAACCGATCAATCAATACCTTGGCTAGTTGAGCCAGTTGGCCAGTGCCTTGACCGATTCACTATTTTTGGCCCAAAAACCTATCTTTTTATGTTCTTTTCTCTTCTAACACTTAGGCAAGGTCTTTAGGTAAATTAATATGTCAATTTTGAAGTGATTTGCTTAAGGTTCATTATATAAAATTCGGGTTTTGATGAAACTGCAACTTTAAAGAATAAATCGAGTTTTTCAAAGATGCATGAAATGATATGTAAAACCTAAGTGCACCCATGCATTCATCTTACATATGTTTCCTATGATTAAAGGGTCTTCCAAAGGTCTTGATCTTGCATCCATTAGGTCTTTTGATGAATTTTCAAATTAACATGTGGAATTCTTTATTATTCAAACCAATTAGTAACTTAACCATGGTTTGTTATCAATATCAAAACTTGATTAGGAGAACCCTTGGGCTAACAATAGGAATTAGAAGGGAAATGATATGATATTGTAGACCCCTCAATGGACCAAGGCTTCGTTTTTTTTTTTTTACCACCCCTCATTAAGACAAGGTAAACTAGGCATTTCGTTTAGAGGAGTAGCTAGTAGAGGGGGTGATTGGAACAAGATAAATGAATGATGATCTGAGTAAGGTCAGGAAGCTGGTGGAGGCTTGCAGAGGAGGTCTAAAGATGAGACGAGAGAGACATGTGAGGGGGTTGGGGAGTAGGTGAGGTTTGACTCAGAAGAAAGATATAGGGTGAGTTGTTTGAAGGAAGCGAGGGGAGCTTTTTTTTAAAGGGAGGGGGGTCTACAAATATTTTAGAGAAATGAGCATTTCAGGTATGGTTTCTTTGTGCATTTCTTATTCATTCTTCCTCATTATAACTATTTTTTTTAATCATCTCTTCTTGGTGCTTGAGCATCGTTGGTTTATTTTGTTGTGCATTGAGATGTGTTGAATCCGAGTTTACTTTCATGCTTGCTCTATTTTAGTTGTTTTTTGGTTTTTTGGGCTTCTCTTTGAGCTTTAATAGGAATGAGAGAGGGAGAGTAGTGAGGAGAGCTCCCTCTGATTGCCAAGAGCTCCTTCCATTTCGTAGTATCATTATTCGATTTCGATTTAGTTCAGTTTTTTTTTTTTTATCATTTATGGAAGTTTTAGATTCTTAAATCTATAAATTTGTTTTTTTTTTTCTTGATGTTTTCCATTGCAGTAATCACCACTTTTTGATCAAGAAATGATCACTGGGAAAATATTTTCCTATATTTTCTCGTCCTAGAAGTTTTTTTTTCGCTCGAGAAATTTTGTGGTTTTTTTTCTTCTTCTTCTCTTCTTCTCTTGTTTCAGATCTAAGCTGAGAGGGAAGAGATGTAAGAAATTCGTTTCTAGGGTTACCATTTTCTTTGAGTCTGAGGTAGTTGTGGATCTGTAGATCTAAATGACTTGTTTCAAAGGATCTTTTCGAAGATCGAGTGAGATATCTAGAATTTTTGCCCGGGATCTTGGTTTTATAAGAAAAAAAAAGCTTTGTTTAATTGAGTAAGAATTCAAAACTAGATCTTGGTTGTTTGTTTGGAAGGTTGTGGACTTTTGGATTGACTTAGAGCTAGATTTATTGTATATGTAGTTTTATTGCGTGCTTTTGAAGAATGAATTATTTTCCTGATGAGGTTTTGGAGCACGTGTTTGACTTCCTGGCGTCGCATCGACACCACAATGCGGTATCTCTAGTGTGCAAGTCATGGTTTAAGGTGGAGAAATCTAAGGAGGATTTCGACCACCAGTTTGTTCAGGCCGAGGAGAACCGCTGGTGTTGGGGAGTTTCAGAAGACTATTGGGTTGAAAATGGTGGATGAGATGATGGAAAAGAAAGGTGAGGTGAAAGTGAAGAAGATGTTGCATTTCAGGGTCTTTGGACTATATGATGATGAGTGTGTTTAGAAGGAGCTACGACTTTGGAGAAGGTGTTTGAGGTGATGTTGTTGGGCTGCAGTGATTGCTTGGGTTTCTGGGTTAGCTTTTTTGGTCCACGTGTTTGTTATTTGGCTCTTGGTTTATAAGCTCAAGGTTGGTTTTGTTGGGATTGCAATTACTTTTGGTTTCTCTTAGGATGGTTGTTTCATTTCGGGCATCAAAGGTTATCTAAACTGGAATGCTAAGTGGAATTCTTGTTCAAACTTTACTATTAGCAATCATGACAGTCAGATGTGGTTGGGAAAAACAATGCACATGCAGAGCCATGCCATCTTTTTATTCATTTTTTTTATAACTTTTAATGCTAAAAGCTTTATTTCTTTATCTATTTTGTTTATTCTTTTTTTTTTATTCTCAAATAACTCTTTAAAATCTCCTAAAATTCTAAAGTTCCAAGTTTATTTATCTACTCATTTATCTATTCCTTTTTTTAAATAAATAAAAAAAAACATAATTTTCGAAATAATCTTGTAAAATCTTATTTTAAATTTAGTTTATGAAACTCCAATTCTTAAATTCAATTTTCCAAAACTCCAATTTTTTAAATTTAATTCTTCAAAATTCAATTCTTGAAATAATTTTCTAAAATTCTAATTTTAAATTTAATTTCCCAAGATTCAAAATTTTAAATTTAATTTTCCAAAAATTCCTCAATTCTGAATTTAATTTTTAAAATGCAACATTCAAATAAATTTTCGAAACTCCAATTCATTTCAAATCAAAATTTCAAAATTCTATTTTCAAATAATTCTTCAAAATTCTTTTTTCTTAAATTTAATTTTCAAATTTCCATTTTCAAATAATTTTTCAAAATTCCAATCCTCAAATTTAATTTTTTAAAAACTCCCATTTTTAAATAGTTCTTCAAAATTCCAATTTCCAAATTTAATTTCCAATTTCCAAAATTCCAATTTTCACATTTATTTATTTAATCATTATTATTTTCGTTATTATTATTATTCTATTTATTTATTTTTTAAAATTCCATTTTTAAATAATTCTTCAAAATTTCGATTTCCAAATTAAATTTCCAATTTCCAAAATTCCAATTTTCACATTTATTTATTTAATCATTATTATAATTATTTTATTTATTCATTTATTTTTAAAATTCCATCTTTTAATAAATCTTCAAAATTTCGATTTTCAAATTTAATTTCCAATTTCAAATATTCCAATTTTCACGTTTATTTATTTAATCATTATTATTTTCGTTATTGTCATTATTATATTTATTTATTCATTTATTTATTTTTTAAAATTCCATCTTTAAATAATTTTCAAAATTCTAATTTCTTTCAAAATTTAATTTCCAATATTCTAATTCTTAAATTTAATTTTCAAAATTCCAATTTTCAAATTATTTTCAAAATTCCAATTCCTTTCAAATTTAATTTCCAAAACTCCAATTCTTAAATTTAATTTTCAAAACTCCAATTTTCAAATAATTTTCAAGACTTCAATTTTCAAATAATTTTCAAAACTCCAATTTTCTTTCAAATATTTTTAATTCCACTCCATTTTTCAAATATTTTTTTAATTCACAAATTTTCTTTGATTTTCAAATAATCTTTCATTTTCTTTGATTTTTTTTAATAAGCATGAATGATTTTTTTCATAATTCCTAAATAATAATTTGTGATATTAATTCATGCAAAATAAATTGGGCTTTGGTGGGAACCTTACATATGAGTTTTCTCTTTTGATTGTCAATTGTTATGCTTAATGAATATTGCTCGATCTTTATCTTGCTCTTTGATATGCATGTAATAATTTTATACTTGAGCTAACCTTATTTCCATGATAGCGCATTATTACTTGTTGTTAAGGTACGTTCTCAATCCTACTTCATTTATTTGTTCGTTATCATGCTTGATTCATTTTATTATTTGATCATTTCATTAGTATCCATTAATTTCCTTATCAATGGCCAAACTTATTTCACCTTGTTTAGAGAGACCCATTTTTAGGGGCTTAGAGGGGTGCTACGATCTTTACCGTACCTTCCCAATAAGTAACTTGACCCCCGAACCCAAGTTTGACTTTTCACAAACCGTCTTTTCCAAATAAGGAGTCACACTTAAGGTTTTCTTTTATATTTTGTTTTCTCTTAAAAAATAAAACAAAAATAAGTGGTGACTCCAAGTCTTCTTCAAAAAATCAATTTTTCACCAAATAAATAAAAAAACAAGTTTTACTATCGAGTGGGAATGCATTGAGCCAAAATACAGGGTCCACAAAATAACGAATTCATTAGGGATTGTTTAGAAAGTCAAGCTTAAACTTAAGATAAGGCAAATGTGGCGTTTGATTAGGCGATTGATGGATACCTTCCTTCTGTGCTTCTCTATGCTTGAATGATCATAGCACATTAAGGATTTTGATGTGGCGACTTTCCATGTTTGACTGCTATATCCATTTGGGACATTGACATGCTGATGATATTGATTGATTCTCTTGATTGTCTTAGCATATTGATTTTTGCTCTTGCCATGATTATCTTGCTCACTTTGACATGTATGTTCGCATTGTTGTATAACTTGTTGTCTTAGTGATTGACTCATTTTCTTGTATATTATCTTGACCATCTTTGAGCATACTATCCTTGTTTCTATTCATTTTGATTGTCATATTATCATTTAGCTTATGTGTGGACATGGATGATATACCTGCGTTCTGCTTGACTGCCTGTTGCATGACTGCTCTTCTCTTGTGTGTTTGCATGTTGCTTGTCCGTGTGGGTCGCATATCTATCCCCTTACCTCCAATCCTATGGTTTCAATCATTTCCTTCATTTTAGTTCTTACATTTGCAAGTGTGAGGCCTTGTGTGTGCTTGTTTCTCTAATTGAACCAGTTATTTAGGAGTAGGGTCTAGCGACAGGCTATATCGATGTTTGGGAGCATTCTGGAGGAGGTAGACATATTGATACTGATTGGAGTCCGATCTTTGAAGACCTATATAGCCCAAAGCTAGGTTTCATGGATATTTATGTGACCAATGTGTTTTCTTTTCTACTTTAGCTTCATAGGATGTTCGGATGCACCCATACCACTCACTGTGCACTTTAGTTGACTATTGAGTGTTAAGAGTTGAGAAAGCTTTCACTATAGGAAACCCCTTGGGATGTTAAGGTTGTGCATGTGTAGAGATGATGACCAACTTGCATGGAAGCGCCCCGTTTCTTCGGAGGCATGCAGAGGGTTGTGTACTGCCGGAGAGTATGACCACTGTCGAGCCACTGACTTTCCCACATTACAGTGTTCAGATGTCATTTGTCTTGATTCCAGATGTTGAGGAGGTTCAGACTCCGTATGTTGATGTTTGTCATATTCCTAATGTACATTATATTCTTCACTAGGGTAGGGTATTACGATAGCCGCCTCCCACAACCGCTAGATCCTTGGAGGGGACATCTGCTTCTGAGGAGGTTAGGAGAAAGGATGATGAGATTCTGAGGTAGCTATAGAGCACCCAGGCTCATATTTCTATTTGGATCTTGCTAGCATTTTCTAGCACTCACAGAGATATATTGATTCGAGCTTTGAGCCAGATCAGAGTCATGACTACCACTACTCCGGAGGGGTTAATCCATATGGTGACGGTTGGCAGAGCCACTTGCATAGTATTCTCTAATGATGACTTGTTGTCAAAGGGTTCAGACCATACACGTCCACTATATATCTTAGTCAGTTATTCGGGCCGCTGAGTCCCATATGTTTTTTTGGACAATGGCTTAGTCCTAAATGTCTTTCTTCTAGCCACTACCATCGCCCTCGGCTATGCGCCCTCTGACTTTGGTCCCTCAGCTCAGACAGTCCGAGCATAAGATAGCACTCGGAGGGAGGTCATGGGTACTTTAGAGATTGAGTTGTTGATAGGTCCGACCACATTTATCACTTTGTTCTAGGTTTTAAGGATTCCTACATCCTTTAACCTGCTATTGGGCCGACCTTGGATTCATAGAGTAGGGGTCATTTCTTCTTCCCTTCATCAAAAGGTGAAGTTCATTCATGATGGCCAGGTTGTCATAGTGTAGTTTGTAGGAGATATGTTTATTTCTTCTGAGTCAGTACTTTAGATTAGTCAAAGTGATGACGACCTATTCCTGACTGGGTTCACATTCGATGAGGTGCAGACCCTGGAGATGGAGGATTTTTGCCAAGACTTCGTGGCTATGTCAATTGACCAGCATGACAACACAGTGGTACTCGACATGATGAAGAACATGTCTTATTTACCAGGCATGGGGTTGGGGCGACATCAGCACAGGCCTAGTGAGTTCATGGATATCCTAAATCATGATGTACCATTCGGACTCGGGTTCATCCCCATTGAGGCCGATTATCGACATATGGCGCGATTGCACAAGGAGAATGTGAAGGCCCGATTGACTCACGCACCCTTTGACTATCCTGTTCGCCTATACACCATGAGATTGGCGGATTACTTTGTGAGGGCATTAGAGCTATAAAGGCATTCAGACGGGATCATTGGGGGACTCAGCACTGTTCAGGAGGTTGAGCTTCAGTGTCTTGTCCACCAACTACAGTTGAGTGATGGAACTCCTAGCACTTCGGCATTTGTGTTGGGTGCCCCATTATCTCCAAATCGTATGAGCCTTATGACGCTCTATTTCCCGAATGAGATCGATGAGCACGGGACATTTGCTGAAATCGGAGAAATAGTGGAGAGAGTTGTTCCATATGACGAGTGCATTGATGAGATGCTCGCTATGAGTATGAGCCAAATCGATGAGATAGTTTAGTCTAACCTTGCTTCACCATTTGATCCCTTTGGGGTGTCCATCATCGAGGTTTCCGAGGAGATCCAGACTGTTCCTACTCCGGAGTTTTTAGATGATGTTATAGTAGTTGATGATTTGTTTGAGGGCCCAGTTAGCCTAGTTGAGGGAGTGTCCGACTTTATGGACCCACCTCTTTCATTTGATGTTTTATTGGGATTTGTCTCCCGTTCTGACGATGTTCATGACTCTTCATTTATGGATTTGAGCATTTTTGAGTATCTGCCTGTCTCTTATGATATCACTTTATCTACACCCTCTTCACCCACATCACATATATTTGATATAGATGATGAGATTGCATAGCATGATTCAAATGATGACTCTTCTTCTGCTTCTTATATGAGTTTGAGTGATCAGAGAGTTTCACTTGCCATAGGAGACACTGAGATTGTTGATTTTGGTACAGTAGACCAACCTAGGGAGTTGAGGATTGGGTTGGAATTGTCTACAGATAAGAGAGATGGCCTCGCCTAGTTACTTATATCATATTTGGACGTTTTCGCATGGTCTTATGAGGACATGCAAAGACTTGATCCATCTATCGTCCAATATCATTTACCACTTCTGCCCCATGCCAGACCGGTTAATCAGAAGTTGAAACGATAGCACCCTTGCTGGAGTTTGCAGGTGAAGGAGAAGATTCAAAAGTAGCTCAGTGTAGGATTTTTATTGGTGGTCGAGTATCCCGAGTGGCTGGCCAATGTTGTCCATATTCCCAAAAAGGACGGCAAAGTGAGAGTCTGTGTTGATTTTCGAGATCTCAACAAGGCCAGTCCTAAGGATGATTTTTCTCTCTCGCAGATTGACATCTTAGCTGATAGTACGGCATGTCATTCGATGTTGTCTTTTATGGATGGATTTTTCGGGTATAATCAGATCCTGATGGCTCTAGAGAACATGGAGAAGACATCCTTCATTAACGAGTGGGGTACTTACTACTACTGAGTCATGCCATTCGGGTTGAAGAACGCAAGAACTACCTATTAGAGAGCAGCAACTACCCTCTTCCATGACACGATGCATTGGGATGTCAAGGTTCAAGTAAATGACATGATAGTGAAATCCCGAGATAGAGCAGATCACCTAGCAGCCTTGGAGAGATTTTTTGAGAGGATCAGACAGTTTAGATTGAGATAGAATCCTAAGAAGTGCACTTTTGGAGTGACTTCTGGGAAGTTGCTGGGGTACATGGTCAGTGAGAGAGGTATAAAGGCAGATCCGAATAAGATTAGAGCCATCCTTAACATGTCTGCGCCGAGGACTGAGAGATAGATCAAAGGCTTCTTAGGTAGACTTCAGTACATTAGCAGATTCATTACTAGATTGACAGATATCTAGGAGCCCATTTTTCGAATCTTGAGGAAGAGTTAACCTACCGTTTGGGATGATCAGTGCCAGTGTGCATTTGAGAGGATCAGAGAGTACTTGTTATCACCCCCAGTCTTGGTGCCTCCTACACCAGGCCGTCTTCTACTCCTATACCTGTCAGTTTCAGACGTAGCTTTGGGTTGCATGTTGGCTCAGCTTGATGATTCGGGCAAGGAGCGACCTATTTATTATTTGAGTAAGAGGATGTTAGATTATGAGACGAGATATGTCATGATTGAGCGTTACTGTTTGGCATTGGTTTAGGCTACTCAGAGATTGAGACATTACATGACCGAGTATTCAATGCACTTGATATCCTGTCTAGATTCTTTGAGATATTTGTTTGATAGGCCTGCTTTGGTCGGTCGCCGCATGCGATGGTTGGTACTTTTGACTTAGTTTGACATTCATTATGTCATTGAGAAGTCTATTAGAGAGAGCATTATTGCAGATCACTTAGCCTCATTACCGGTTTATGATGGTAGAGCTATTGATGATGATTTCCTAGATGAGGATGTTGCTGTTGTGACTAGTCTATCAGGTTAGCACATGTACTTTGATGGTGCACCCAACCATTTTGGTTACGGGATCTGTGTCTTGTTGATATCCCCTCATGGTGATCACATTCTTAGATCTATTTGTTTAGCATTCTCAGATCGACATCCTGCCACGAACAATATTGTTGAGTATGAGGCTTGCATCTTAGGATTAGAGACAACTCTTGAGCTTGGGATTAAACAAATAGAGGTATTTGGTGACTCCAATCTACTATTAAGACAGATTTAGGGCGAGTGGAATACTATAGATATGAAGCTTAGGTCTTACCATGCATACTTGGAGCTATTGGTTGGGATATTTGATGATTTGAGATACACACATCTGCCTAGAGTGCAGAACCAGTTTCCTGATGGCTTAGCTACTCTAGCTTCCATGATTGATATTCCTACTGATGCCATTGTTTGCCCTTTACTGATTGAGTCTAGATTTATTCCTGCCTATTGTTGTCTAATTGACGAGATAGAGTTAGATGATTGTTTGCCATGGTATCATGACATATATCACTTTTTGAAACTTGGTGCATATCCTAAGGCTGCTAAGGATAAGAGAGCATTGAGATAGTTGGCCACCTAATTCATGATTTGTGGCGAGACATTGTACAGACGATCAGCTGATGAGATGTTATTATTGTGCTTAGACCGTGCCTCTATCGATCGAGTGATGAGAGAGGTTCATGCGGGAGTCTGTGGACCACATATGGGTGGACATATGCTAGCTCGTAAGATCATGAGGACTGGGTATTTTTGGTTGACTATGGAGACAAATTGTTGCCAGTTTGTTCAGAGATGTCCAGAATGCCAGATTCATGGAGACCTTATTCACGTACCCCTTTTAGAGTTACATGCACTGACTTTGCCATGGCCATTTTCAGTATGGGGTATAAACATTATTAGGAAGATTTCGCCGAAGTCTTCCAATGGTCATGAGTTCATCTTGGTTGCCAACAATTACTTCACCAAGTGGGTGGAGGCTACCTCATATGCGAGATTGACATCATCTGAAGTCGCTAGTTTTATTAGATCACACATTATATGTCGCTATAGAGTCCCTTATAAGCCGATTTCGGACAGAGGAATACATTTCAGGGTAGATGTTGACACTTTATTACTGAGATACGAGATCCAGCATCATAGATCGTCTGCGTATAGGCCGCAGACTAACAGAGCGGTAGAGGCTACGGATAAGAATATTAAGAGGATCTTATGGAGGATGATTGAGACTTCTAGAGATTGGTCAAAGAAGCTTCCATTTGCATTGTGGGCTTATCAGACTTCTTTTCAAACCTCTACAGGAGCTACACCTTACTCCTTGGTGTATGGTATGGAGGCAGTGCTACCAATTGAGATAGAGATGGGTTCGTTGAGGGTAGCATTGGAGCAGCAGATTTCAGAGACAGATTGGGCCCAGGCTTAATTAGACCAACTCAATCTCCTAAATGATAGGAGATTGAGGGCAGCAGACCATGTTCGTGCTTATCAGAGGAAGATGACCCGTGCATTCAAAAAGCGAGTCAAACCTAGACCGCTATAGAGAGGTGACTTGGTTCTGAAGGTCATCAGGGGATTAATCAGAGATCCTAGAGGGAAGTTCAGACCCAATTGGAGCGGACCTTACTTCATTAGGGAGCTGACCCCAGAGGGCGCTGCATGGTTGATGGATCTAGATGGAAACTGATTCTTGGAGCCAACTAATATAGATCAGGTAAAAAAGTATTATGTTTGGGCCATGGTCGTAGGATGGGTCGCCATCATTTCGGTTAGCCATATACCTTGTTATTCCCTTTTGACATACAGACCGTTCCTAGCCCATTGAGCCTTGCATATGCATTATAATATTTCTTTCTTATTGTCTTGCTCACTTTTTTGCACCGGGATAGGGGCCCTTTAGTGTATGCATGCATTGTTTGGGAGTTTCATGAGCCTTGGGCTTACGGGTGCATCTTTCTCTCATTATTTTTCCTACCATCACACTACTACACTTTCACATCTCATTGGTCGTGTTCTTCATTATTCTTCTTTATTCTATCTACTACTTGTTTTGCTTCATATTCTTTCCACCCTGAGTGGTGATCCTCATTAGTTCATTACATGGAGAATAGTCATATCATTTCCATTATTTATCCCATGGACATTGATTCAGAGATCCTTAGTTTGAGAAGGTCATCTTGTCAGAGAGAGTTTTTGTTACCTTAGTATTTGAGAGTGTGTCTATTCATTATTGATATCATCCTTGGGGTTCATTTGTTTATGTTCAGGGTATGTGTATTTGTATATATGTAAAAAAAAATGAAAGGAAAATAAAAAAATGATAATGAAAAGAAAAGAAAAATAAGCATGTGTGTGTATGTACATAGTATTCTCCATCATTAAGCGTGTATATTGATATCCAATGGGTCACTTCATCGAGTATGATTGTTGGTGAGAGTTCGTATGTGAGCTTTTTGAGATCCTATTTTCTTTATATTCACTTTGTCATATCTCTTTGAGAGTGAGAAGAGTGACCTTCTCCTAGGGACTCTGGGTCATTGTCCTTTTCCTCATTACATTCATTATTGATGTGACTTCACCCCATGTTTGACTTGAGTTGATCGTCACTTTTTTTCGTATATTCATTGTTTCACTGTCATCCTTGTCATTGCTTGTGATTCATCCCATTCGCTTCCCCCCCCCCCCCCCCCCTCCTTCTGTTTTTTTTCTTACACTAACATATTCCAAGTTTGATATCTCCCTTACATCATTTTTGCATATCTCGTTATCAGTTTGATTTGTTTTATCGTCTTATTATTGATATTATATTCACATTGAGCACCTTTAGGTCCATGGCTCACAAGCTTTTCTATACATGTTGCATTTTATACATGAGGGCATGTGTTTTTTATCATTGGGTATTTAGGACTAGTTTCTCTTCATTTCTATTACCTTATCACCCTAGCCTACGTTACGTCTCATGTCTTAAGGCCACCCTGAGGCCATGGGATCAGATGTCATATTCGACAGCCCCTACTTGGACAGGTATTTGAGATTGGGTTGATATTTGGATATCATCATACTTCTTTTTCTAGGAGATGCCTCTTTGACGTTCAAACCCGATTCAGTTGTGGATTTGGATGACTGGGATTACATATTTGATGATGGATGATTTGAGGTTATCCGATTTTCAGATCTACCATACATCTATGCCATACTGGGGCATATTTCCATTTTGGTTGAGATTTGTAAATTTCCATCAATTTGCATGATCATCCCCGTTTACAAGATATACGCCGAGACGATGACCTGTTTGTTATCTTATCGTGATCTTCCAAGGGAGTCTCGCTTGAGCCATTCAATCAGACTCACACTTTTCAGCATTTAGATGTCATCATGTTTTTCCTTCTGGGAAACATTTCTTTGATCTGTGGGTCCGATTCAGCTGTGAACATGGATGATTAGGATTACACACTTAGTGATGGATGATTTGGTGCCATCTAATTTTTTTCACCTACCACACATCTGATGTCATACTGGGGCATATTTCCGTTCTGGTTGAGATTTGTAGATCTCCATTGATTTGCATGATCATCCCCAGTTACGAGATACACATTGAGCTGATGATTTGCTTTCATTTTGTCTTGATTCTCCAGTGGAGCCTTTCTTGAGTCATTCAGTCAGGTTCATGCTTTCTAATATTGTCGTGATTCTTGGACGGAGTTATCCCAGGTGCATAGACTCTCATATCATCATTTTAGTGGAGTACATATCAGATCTCTTATACATCCCCATTGAGTTATTCTCGAGTTATCAGGACAGACCGGATGCCCTAGTTTCTACATGGGGCATATTTTCCTCTTTTAGCTGTGGAGATGATTATTTTCTCATAGACATGTTACAGTCTTCATTACTCGGACAAGGGATATTTCTTTGCATTACTGGTCATGGTTTTGGTGATTTTGGTCGAGATGAGCCTCTAGAGGAGCACAACCTTTTAGGTTTTGACTACCCCATTATCCATGACTTTTCAGTAGATTTTTTTGTTGAGGTTGAGGTAGTTACCCCAACAGACTATTCTCTTGAGACTTCCCATTGGATCATTCATTTGAGATGACGATGGCTTCCTCCAGCAAAGCATTTTGAATTAGAGGCGTTCGACTTATTGTGGCATTTCATTAAGCCTCGTGATTTAGTCAGATGGGTTGTGAAACCATATTTATAGTCGATTTAACCATTTCAACTCGCTAGCGGAGCATCTTTTGAGACTCAATAAGCCTTTTTCAGACCTTTCTAGTGGATTGAGACTTGTGGTAGCATGCTACATTGGGGCATATTTTCCCCCTCATCATTTCCTTGTAGATCGGCGTTCAGAGCCATCATATATTTTCAATTACGACATTCAGAGTTGTCCTTCATAGTTTGGCATTCAGAGCCACCTTCTTCTTAGTATTGGCATTTAGAGCCTTCATCTACTTCAGTTAGGCGTTCAGAGCCACCATATCTTTTCAGTTTGGGCATTTAGAGCCACCATCTCTTTTCAATTTGGAGTTCAAAGCCACCATCAGTTCTCAGTTTTGGTGTTCAAAGCCACCATCTCCTTATAACTCGACATTCAAAGCCATCATCGCTTCTCAATTACGACGTTCAGAGTCGTCTTTTTTAGTTCGATATTCAGAGATGTTAATTCTCAGTTATGGCGTTCAGAGCCTTCACTTTCTTTAGTTTGGCGTTCAGAGCCGCATCTTTAGTTTAGTGTTCAAAGTCACTATCTCTTCACAGTTTGACGTTCAGAGCCTTCATCTTCTTCAGTTTGGCATTCAGAGCCACCATCTCTTCACAATTTGGGCATTTAGAGCCACCATTTATTTTCAATTTGGCATTCAAAGCCACCATCAGTTCTCGGTTTCGGCATTTAGAGTCACCATCTCCTTACAGCTCGGCGTTCAAAGTCATCATTGCTTCTCAGTTACGACGTTCAGAGTCGTCTTTCTTAGTTTAACATTTAGAAATGTCAGTTCTTAGTTATGGCGTTCAGAGCCTTCACCTTCTTCAGTTTGGCATTCAGAGCCGCATCTTTAGTTTAGCATTCAGAGTTATTATCTCTTCATAGTTTGACGTTCAGAGCCTTCATCTTCTTTAGTTTGGCGTTCAGAGCCGCATCTCTAGCTTGGCATTTAGAGTCACCATCCTTCACAATTTGACATTTAGAGCCTTCATCTTCTTCAATTCGGCGTTCAAAGTCGCCATATCTTCTCAGTTTAGCCTTTAGAGCCATGTTTTCAGTTTGGCGTTCAGAGCCACCATCTCTTTCCAATTTGGCGTTCAAAGTCACTATCCCTTCGCAGTTTGGCATTCAGAGCCATCATCCTATCACGATCGACCATTCGTTGCCATCTTTTCGGTATTCAGAGCCACATTCTTGGTGTTCAGAGTCATCATTCATAGTTTAGAGTTTAGAGTCGTCGTTCATTCCTATAGTTTAGAGCCATCATATCTTAGGTTCGGTGTTTAGAGCCACATTCCTAGTATTTAGAGTTGTTAAAATTTAAAGTTGTCTTTCTCTTTTAGCTCGGTGTTCAGAGCCACATTAGTAGCATTTAGGGTTGCCATTTTATTTTAGTTTAGCATTTAGAGTTATTCTTACCATTCAAAGCCACTTTCATCAGTTTTAGGTGTTCAGAGCCATGTCTTCAGTTTGGAATTTAGGGTCACATCTTCAGTTTGGCGTTCAGAACTGCATTTTCATTTTGGCATTTAGAGTCACCATCTACTTTTAGTTTGGCATTCAAAGCCACCATCTCTTCTCAGTTTCGGCATTCGGTGTCATCATTTTCCTTTAGTTTTGACGTTCAAAGCCGTTCTACATACCCATTTCGACATTTAGAGTCACTGTTTTTCCTTCCTTTTGGCATTCAAAGCCATTCTTCCTCAGCCTTATCATTCAGAGTCATAGCTCCCGGCATCCATATTCACTGGCATTGCACATCTTGCCTTCACGATTTTACATTTGTCCTCATTTTCCTCACCTCGTTACCTTGTGCTTATCACTTGTTCATCATGCTCTTCTAGACTTCCCCTTCCCCTGCACATGACATAGTCCTTTGAGTTCATGACACATATTTCGGTCATGTGGTTGGGCACCTTGTACTTAGGATTCTCATGTAGTTCACATAAGGCAGTCCCATTTGGACGCATTCTTTCATGTACTCTAAGGTGGTTCGACTGTTACTCATGTTTGACATCGATTTTCGAGTCACTTTTGGAGGCACTCTAAGAGCTACCTTTCTCTTAGGATTTTAGAGCCTTGAGTGAGCTTGTGCTCTATTTATGTAGCTTTAGGGGTCTTTCTTTTTATTCAATAGAGTTTACTTCATTTCACTCACTTCTCACACTTTCTTTCACTCTAGTGTTCATGTTCCTCACACTCGTGAACTCTACCGAAGAGGGGGGCATATTTGTAGACCCCTCAATGGACCAAAGGCTTTTTCTTTTTTTACCACCCCTCATTGAGATAGGGTAAACTAGGCATTTCATTTGGAGGAGTAGCTGGTAGAGGGGGTGACTGGAACGAGATAAAGGAATGATGATCTGAGTAGGGGCAGGGAACCGGTGGAGGCTTGCAGGAGGAGGTCTAAAGACAATACATGTGAGGGGGCTAGGGAATAGGTGAGGTTGGACTCAGAAGAAAGATATAGGGTGAACTGTTTGAAGGAAGCAATGAGAGCTTTTTTTGAAAGGGAGAGGGGGTCTACGAATATTCTAGAGAAATGAGCATTTCAGGTATGGTTTTTTTTTATGTATTTCTTATTCATTCTTCCTCATTATCACTATTTTTTTTTTTTATCATCTCTTCCTAGCACTCAAACATCATTAGTTTATTTTGTTGTGCATTGAGCTATGTTGAATCCGAGTTTACTTTCATGCTTGCTTTGTTTTGGTTGGTCCCTGGTTTTTTAAGCTTCTCTCTAAGCTTTAATAGGAATGAGAGAGGGAGAGTGGTGAGGAGAGCTCCCTCTGATTGCCAAGAGCTCATTCCCTTTTGTAGTATCATTATCCGATTTCGATTTAGTTCCGTTTTTTTTTTATCATTTATGGAAATTTTAGATTCTTAAATCTATAAATTTGTTTTTTTTTTCTTGATGTTTTTCATTGTGGTAATCATCACTTTTTGATTAGGAGATGATCATTAGGAAAATATTTTCCTGTATTTTCTCGTCCAAGAAGTTTTTTTTTTCTTGAGAAAGTTTATGGTTTTTTTTTTTTCTTCTCTTGTTTCAGATCTAAGCTAAGAGGGAAGAGATGTAAGAAATTTGTTTCTGGGGTTACCATTTTCTTTGAGTCCGAGGTAGTTGTGGATCTATAGATCTGAATGACTGGTTTCAAAGGATCTTTTCGGAGATCAAGTGAGATATCCAGAATTTTTGCCCGGGATCTTGGTTTTATAGAAAAAAAAACTTTGTTTAATCGAGTGTGAGAATTCAAAACCAGATCTTGGCTGTTTATCTGGAAGGTTGTGGACTTTTGGATTAGCTTAAAGCTAGATTTATTGTATATGTAGTTTTATTTCATGCTTTTGAAGAATGAATTATTTTCCTGATGAGGTTTTGGAGCATGTGTTTGACTTCTTGACATTGCATAGAGACCGTAATGCGGTGTCTCTGGTGTGCAAGTCATGGTTTAAGGTGGAGAAATCTTAGGAGGATTTTAGTCACCAGTTTGTTTAGTCCGAGGAGAACCGCTGGTTTTGGGGAGTTTCGGAAGACTATTGGGTTGAAAGTGGTGGATGAGATGATGGAAAAGAAAGGGGAGGTGAAGGAGAAGAAGATGTTCCATTTCGGGTTTTTGGACTATGTGATGATGAGTGTGTTTGGAAGGAGCTACGACTTTGGATAAGGTGTTTGAGGTGATGTTGTTGGGTTGCAGTGATTGCTTGGGTTTTTGGGTTAGCTCTTTTGGTCCACGTGTTTGTTACTTAGCTCTTGGTTTATAAGCTCAAGGTTGGTTTTGTTGGGATTGCAATTACTTTTGGTTTCTCTTGGGATGGTTGTTTCATTTCGAGCATCAAAGGTTATCTGGACTGAAATGCTAAATGGAATTCTTGTTCAAACTTTACTATTGGCAATCATGACAGTCAGATGTGATTGGGAAAAACAATGCACATGCAGTAGCCATGCCATCTTTTTATTAATTTTTTTATAACTTTTAATGCTAAAAGCTTTATTTCTTTGTTTATTTTGTTTATTCTTTTTTTTTTATTCTCAAATAACTCTTTAAAATCTCCTAAAATTCCAAAGTTCCAAGTTTATTTATCTACTCATTTATCTATTCCTTTTAAAAAAATATATATCATTTTCAAAATAATCTTGTAAAATCTGATTTTAAATTTAGTTTACGAATCTCCAATTCTTAAATTCAATTTTCCAAAACTACAATTTTTTTAAATTTAATTCTTCAAAAATCAATTTTCAAAATAATTTTCTAAAATTCTAATTTTAAATTTAATTTCCCAAGATTCAAATTTTTAAATTTAATTTTCCAAAACTTCCTCAATTTCAAATTTAATTTTTAAAATGCCACCTTCAAATAAATGTTTGAAACTCCAATTCCTTTCAAATCAAATTTTCAAAAATTCCATTCTCAAATAATTCTTCAAAATTCCCTTTTCTTAAATTTAATTTTCAAATTTCCATTTTCAAATAATTTTTTCAAAATTCCGATCCTCAAATTTAATTTTTTAAAAACTCCCATTTTAAAATAGTTCTTCAAAATTCAATTTCCAAAATTCCAATTTTCACATTTATTTATTTAATCATTATTATTTTCGTTATTATTATTATTCTATTCTATTTATTTATTTATTTATTTTAAAATTCCATCTTTAAATAATTTTTCAAAATTCCGATTTCCAAATTCAATTTCCAAAATTCCAATTTTCGCATTTATTTATTTAATCATTATGATTTTTGTTATTATTATTATTTTATTTATTTATTTATTCATTTATTTTTAAAATTCCATCTTTAAATAAATCTTCAAAATTCTGATTTCAAATTTAATTTCCAATTTCAAAATTCCAATTTTCACGTTTATTTATTTAATCATTATTATTTTCATTATTATCATTATTCAATTTATTTATTCATTTATTTATTTTTAAAAATTTCATCTTTAAATAATTTTCAAAATTCTAATTTCTTTCAAAATTTAATTCCAACATTCTAATTCTTAAATTTAATTTTCAAAATTCCAATTGTCAAATAATTTTCAAAATTCCAATTTATTTCAAATTTAATTTCCAAGACTCCAATTCTTAAATTTAATTTTCAAAACTCCAATTTTCAAATAATTTCGAGACTTCAATTTTCAAATAAATTTCAAAACTTCAGTTTTCTTTCAAATAGTTTAATTCCATTCCATTTTTCAAATATTTTTTTAATTCACAAATTTTCTTCTACTTTCAAATAATCTTTCGTTTTCTTTGATTTTTCTAAATAAGCATGAATGAAATTTTCATAATTCCAAAATAATGGAATTTGTGATATTAATTCATACAAAATAAATTGGGCTTTGGTGGGGGCCCTACATATGAGTTTTCTCTTTTGATTGTCCATTCTTATGCTTAATGAATATTGCTCAATCTTTGTCTTACTCTTTGATATGCATGTGATAATTTTATACTTGAGCTAACCTTATTTCCATGATAGCGCATTATTACTTGTTGCTAAGGTACGTTCTCAATCCTACTTCATTTATTTGTTCGTTATCAGGCTCGATTCGTTTTATTATTTGATCATTTCATTG